>NC_086444.1:975043277-975110777 GCF_028390025.1 Pseudophryne corroboree | reverse complement strand
AGGTTCTCACTGAGCACATGTGACAGACGTGACAGAGTCTGGAGACGCCAAGGAGAACGTTCTGCTGCCTGCAACATCCTCCAGCATGACCGGTTTGGCATTGGGTCAGTAATGGTGTGGGGTGGCATTTCTTTGGGGGGCCGCACAGCCCTCCATATGCTCGCCAGAGGTAGCCTGACTGCCATTAGGTACCGAGATGAGATCCTCAGACCCCTTGTGAGACCATATGCTGGTGCGGTTGGACCTGGGTTCCTCCTAATGAAAGACAATGCTAGACCTCATGTGGCTGGAGTGTGTCAGCAGTTCCTGCAAGACGAAGGCATTGATGCTATGGACTGGCCTGCCCGTTCCCCAGACCTGAATCCAATTGAGCACATCTGGGACATCATGTCTCGCTCCATCCACCAACGCCACGTTGGCGGATGCTTTAGTCCAGGTCTGGGAGGAGATCCCTCAGGAGACCATTCGCCACCTCATCAGGAGCATGCGCAGGCGTTGTAGGGAGGTCATACAGGCACGTGGAGGCCACACACACTACTGAGCCTCATTTTGACTTGTTTTAAGGACATTACATCAAAGTTGAATCAGCCTGTAGTGTGTTTTTCCACTTTAATTTTGAGTGTGACTCCAAATCCAGACCTCCATGGGTTAATAAATTTGATTTCCATTGATAATTTTAGTGTGATTTTGTTGTCAGCACATTCAACTGTGTAAAGAACAAAGTATTTAATAAGAATATTTCATTCATTCAGATCTAGGATGTGTTGTTTAAGTGTTCCCTTTATTTTTTTGAGCAGTGTATATGAAAACATACACACGCACCACTTGCAGAATTATACATAATGTTCACTCCTCTAGGTTAGAGATGAGCGGGTTCGGTTCTCAGAGAACCGAACCCAACCGAACTTCACGTCTCGAGGCTGGATCCGACTCAGGCTCGGATTTTCCCGCCTGACTCGGAAACCCAAACGCGGCAAAACGTCATCATCCCACTGTTGGATTCTCGCGGGATTTGGATTCCATATAAAGATCCGCGCAACGCGGCCATTTTCACTCCAGTCTCGGAGAGTGTATTGAGAGGACGTGTCCTCAGTGTTCAGTGTCTGTGTGGGGGCGGGAAAGTGGAGTGGCGAATCTAGTGCTGTGTTGTGCTGCTCAGTCCAGTCCAGTATAGTCAGTGTATTGTGCTGCATCAGTCCAGCCAGTCACAGTGTTGGTGTCCTCTGCTGCCATATATCCAGTGTAGCTGTATAAAGTGGTGCTGTGTTGTGCTGTCCAGTTCAGTGTAGTCAGTGTATTGTGCTGCATCAGTCCAGCCAGTCACAGTGTTGGTATCCTCTGTTGCCAAATATCCAGCTGCATAAAGTGGTGTTGTGTTGTGCTGCATCAGACCAGTGTTAGTGTCCTGTCCATCAGTCATTCCAGTGACGATTTACGCTGCTGCTATATGTTCACTGCTGCCGTATAATAATTCTAACAACAACAACCACAAGTCCCTTACAGTGTTGTGTTGTGCTGCATCAGACCAGTCGTAGTGTCCTGTCCATCAGTCATTCCAGTGACGAGGCAGTCACAGTGGTATACGCTGCTGCTATATGTCCACTGCTGCCGTATAATAATAATAATAACAACAACCACAAGTCCCTTACAGTGTTGTTGTGTTGTGCTGCATTAGACCAGTGGTAGTGTCCTGTCCATCAGTCATTCCAGTGATGATATACGCTGCTGCTATATGTCCACTGCTACCGTATAATAATTATAACAACTACCACAAGTCCCTTACAGTGTTGTTGTGTTTTGCTGCATCAGACTAGTGGTAGTGTCCTGTCCATCAATCATTCCAGTCATTCCTGTGCCACATATTGTCTCATATAACTCCCAAAAAATAATGGAGAACAAAAATTTTGAGGATAAAATAGGGAAAGATCAAGAAGAACCACTTCCTCCTAGTGCTGAAGCTGCTGCCACTAGCCATGACATAGACGATGAAATGCCATCAACGTCGTCTGCCAAGGCCGATGCCCAATGTGATAGTAGAGGGCATGTAAAATCGAAAAAGCCAAAGTTCAGTAAAAAGAACCAAAAAAAGAAATTTAAATGGTATGAGGAGAAACGTAAACTTGCCAATATGCCATTTATGACACGGAGTGGCAAGGAACGGCTGAGGCCCTGGCCTATGTTCATGGCTAGTGGTTCAGCTTCACATGACGATGAAAGCACTCATCCTCCCGCTAGAAAAATTAAAAGAGTTAAGCTGGAAAGAACTGTGCGTTCTGAGATGGTATCACAAATCCCCAAGGAGAGTCCAAGTGTGTCGGCGGTTGCGATGCCTGACCTTCCCAACACTGGATGGGAAGAGGTGGCTCCTTCCACCATTTGCACACACCCTGCAAGTGCTGGAAGGAGCACCCACAGTCCAGTTCCTGACATTCAAATTGAAGATGTCACTGTTGAAGTACACCAGGATGAGGATATGGGTGTTGCTAGCGTTGAGGAGGAAGTTGACGATGAGGATTCTGATGGTGATGTGGTTTGTTTAAGTCTGACACCGGGGGAGACACCTGTTGTCCGTGGGATGAAGAAGCCCATTGTGATGCCTGGGCAAAATACCAAAAAAGCCACCTCTTCGGTATGGAATTATTTCTACACAAATCCGGACAACAGGTGTCAATTCACTGATGCCTCTGTCAATCTGTAATAAGTAGGGGTAAGGATGTTAACCATCTAGGAACATCCTCCCTTATACGTCACCTGCTGCGCATTCATCAGAAGTCGGTGTTAAGTTGTGAAACTTTGGGTAAGAGCATAAGAAGTCCACTGACACCTAAATCCCTTCTTCCTCCTGTACCCAAGCTCCTGCAAGGCACACCACCAACTCCCTCAACGTCAACTTCCTCCTCAGTCAGGAACGTCAGTAGTTCTGCTGGCAGTGTCACTGTCAAGACTGAGGAGTCCTCTCCTAACCGGGATTCCTCCATAGGGTCCTTGAGTGGTACACCTGCTGTTGCTTCCACTGCTGTTGTTGCTGCTGGGAGTCGATAGTCATCCCAGAGGGGAAGTCGGAAGACCACTTGTACTATTTCCAGTAAGCAATTGACTGTCCAACAGTCCTTTGTGAGGAAGATGAAATATTACAGCAGTCATCTTTTTGCAAAGCGGATAACTGAGGCCTTGAGAACTATGTTGGTGTAGACGTGCGTCCGGTATCCACCATTAGTTCAGTGGGACTTATAGAATTGTTTGAGGTACTGTGTTCCCGATATCAAATCCCATCTAGGTTCCACTTCTCTAGGCAGGCAATACCGAGAATGTACACAGACGTCAGAAAAAGAGTCACTAGTGTCCTACAAAATGCGGTTGTATCCAGTGTCCACTTAACCACGGACATGTGGACAAGTGGAACAGGGCAGACTAAGGACTATATGACTGTAACAGCCCACTGGGTAGATGTATGGCCTCCCACAGCAACAACAGCAGTGGCACCAGTAGCAGCATCTCGCAAACGCCAACTCGTTCCTAGGCAGGCTACGATATGTATCACCACTTTCCTTAAGAGGCACACAGCTGACAACTTCTTACGGAAACTGAGGAACATCATCGCAAAATGACTTACCCCAATTGGACTCTCCTGGGGATTTGTGACATCGGACAATGCCACCAATATTGTGCGTGCATTACATGTGGGCAAATTCCAGCACGTCCCATGTTTTGCACATACATTAAATTTGGTGGTGCAGAATTATTTAAAAAACGACAGGGGCGTGCAAGAGATGCTGTCGGTGGCCCGAAGAATTGCGGGCCACTTTCGGCATTCTGCCACTGCGTGTCGAAGACTGGAGCACTAGCAAACACTCCTGAACCTGCCCCGCCATCAACTGAAGCAAGAGGTGGCAACGGGGTGGAATTCAACACTCTATATGCTTCAGAGGATGGAGGAGCAGCAAAAGGCCATTCAAGCCTATACATCCACCTACGATATAGGCAAAGATGGGGTAATGCACCTGACTCAAGCGCAGTGGAGAATAATTTCCGTCTTGTGCAATGTTCTCCAACCCTTCGAACTTGCCACACGTGAAGTCACTTCAGACACTGCCAGCTTGAGTCAGGTCATTCCCCTCATCACTGTAATAATGTGTGTTGATTTTGCTCTATAATTGTATTTATCTACTAGAATTGTAGTCAGTGCACTACGTTAAGATTAATACCTTAGGGAACATTGGGGGTAATTCCAAGTTGATCGCAGCAGGAAATTTTTTAGCAGTTGGGCAAAACCATGTGCACTGCAGGGGAGGCAGATATAACATGTGCAGAGAGAGTTAGATTTGGGTGGGTTATTTTGTTTCTGTGCAGGGTAAATACTGGCTGCTTTATTTTTACACTGCAATTTAGATTGCAGATTGAACACACCACACCCAAATCTAACTCTCTCTGCACATGTTATATCTGCCTCCCCTGCAGTGCACATGGTTTTGCCCAACTGCTAACCAAATTCCTGCTGCGATCAACTTGGAATTACCCCCATTATTCCGAGCAATTGTTTTCTTTAAGAATAAAAACAGAGATTTTACTTAAATAAGTGTACATTTTTCGATCATATGTTCTCTGTAGCTGGCACCACATACCACTTATTGAAATCATTAATCTCATTAAGAGGTATTATTCATTATAAATACAATTATAGAGCAAAATCAACATACATTATTACAGAGTTCAGGATTGAGCGCAGTGCTTGAATTCCCCTTTGCAACTGTTCCAATAGGTTGGTCACCTATAAAGGCACAGCAGCTCATCCGTATCAAGAGAGACGCAGTGCGCAGAAACAAACCCTCCTCAACATTCCCCTCATCAGGCTTTTGCAGAAGCAGCTGGATAAATTGAAGGAGGAGCTAAGACGTAGCAATTCCGCAAAGTATGTTGGACTTGTGGATGGAGCTCTTCATTCGCTTTGGCAGGATTCAAGGGTGGTCAATCTGTTGAAATCAGAGCACTACATTTTGGCCACCATGCTCGATCCTAGGTTTAAAGCCTATATTGTATCTCTCTTTCCAGCAGACACAACTGTGCAGAGGTGCAAAGACCTGCTGGTTAGTAAATTGTCAACTTAAGCGGAACGTGACCCGTCAACAGCTCCTCCTTCAATTTCTCCTGCCACTGGGGCTGCAAGGAAAAGGATAAGATTTCCTAGCCCACCTGCTGGCAGTGATGCAGGGCAGTCATGAGCGAAAGCTGACATTTGGTCTGGACTGAAGGACCTGCAAACGATTACTGATATGTCTACTGTCACTGCATATGATTCTGTCTCCATTGAAAGAATGGTGGAGGATTATATGAGTGACAGCATCCAAGTAGGGATGAGCGGGTTCGGTTCCTCGGAATCCGAACCCGCCCGAACTTCATGTTTTTTTACACGGGGCCGAGCGACCCGGATCTTCCCGCCTTGCTCGGTTAACCCGAGCGCGCCCGAACGTCATCATCCCGCTGTCGGATTCTCGCGAGGCTCGGATTCTATCGCGAGACTCGGATTCTATATAAGGAGCCGCGCGTCGCCGCCATTTTCACACGTGCATTGAGATTCATAGGGAGAGGACGTGGCTGGCGTCCTCTCCGTTTATAGAGAAGAGAGTGAGACAGTAGAGAGAGACACAGTAGTAATTTTGGGGAGCATTAGGAGGAGTACTAGTTACTTGCTGAAGTGATAGATAGTGTGACTGTATATTATCTGACTTGTGGGGGAGACACTGACAGTGGAGAGCAGTTAGAGTCTGAGAGCAGGACTCAGGAGTACATATAACGTACAGTGCACACTTTTGCTGCCAGAGTGCCACACTGCCATTGTGACCACACTGACCACCAGTATAATATATATTGTGATTGTCTGCTTAGGAGTACTACTTGCAAGTTGCTGATAGTGTGACCAGTGACCTGACCACCAGTCACCACCAGTTTAATATATATATATATATATATATATATATAATTGTATATAATATATATATAATATTGTATACCACCTACCCGTGTTTTTTTTTTTTCTTTCTTCTTTATACATACTACTATAGTAGCTTACTGTAGCAGTCTGCGGTGCTGCTGAGCTGACAGTGTCCAGCAGGTCCGTCATCAGTCATTACATAATAAATATATATACCTGTCCGGCTGCAGTACTAGTGATATTATATATATATATATTGATTTCATCTCATTATCATCCAGTCTATATTAGCAGCAGACACAGTACGGTAGTCCACGGCTGTAGCTACCTCTGTGTCGGCAGTCGCTCGTCCATCCATAATTGTATACCACCTACCCGTGGTTTTTTTTTCTCTTTGTTCTTTATACATACTACTATAGTAGCTTACTGTAGCAGTCTGCGGTGCTGCTGAGCTGACAGTGTCCAGCAGGTCCGTCATCAGTCATTACATAATAAATATATCTACCTGTCCGGCTGCAGTACTAGTGATATTATATATATATATATATTGATTTCATCTCATTATCATCCAGTCTATATTAGCAGCAGACACAGTACGGTAGTCCATGGCTGTAGCTACCTCTGTGTCGGCAGTCGCTCGTCCGTCCATAAGTATACTAGTATCCATCCATCTCCATTGTTTACCTGAGGTGCCTTTTAGTTGTGCCTATTAAAATATGGAGAACAAAAATGTTGAGGTTCCAAAATTAGGGAAAGATCAAGATCCACTTCCACCTCGTGCTGAAGCTGCTGCCACTAGTCATGGCCGAGACGATGAAATGCCAGCAACGTCGTCTGCCAAGGCCGATGCCCAATGTCATAGTACAGAGCATGTAAAATCCAAAACACCAAATATCAGTAAAAAAAGGACTCCAAAATCTAAAATAAAATTGTCGGAGGAGAAGCGTAAACTTGCCAATATGCCATTTACCACACGGAGTGGCAAGGAACGGCTGAGGCCCTGGCCTATGTTCATGGCTAGTGGTTCAGCTTCACATGAGGATGGAAGCACTCAGCCTCTCGCTAGAAAAATGAAAAGACTCAAGCTGGCAAAAGCACCGCAAAGAACTGTGCGTTCTTCGAAATCCCAAATCCACAAGGAGAGTCCAATTGTGTCGGTTGCGATGCCTGACCTTCCCAACACTGGACGTGAAGAGCATGCGCCTTCCACCATTTGCACGCCCCCTGCAAGTGCTGGAAGGAGCACCTGCAGTCCAGTTCCTGATAGTCAGATTGAAGATGTCAGTGTTGAAGTACACCAGGATGAGGAGGATATGGGTGTTGCTGGCGCTGGGGAGGAAATTGACAAGGAGGATTCTGATGGTGAGGTGGTTTGTTTAAGTCAGGCACCCGGGGAGACACCTGTTGTCCGTGGGAGGAATATGGCCGTTGACATGCCTGGTGAAAATACCAAAAAAATCAGCTCTTCGGTGTGGAAGTATTTCAACAGAAATGCGGACAACATTTGTCAAGCCGTGTGTTGCCTTTGTCAAGCTGTAATAAGTAGGGGTAAGGACGTTAACCACCTCGGAACATCCTCCCTTATACGTCACCTGCAGCGCATTCATAATAAGTCAGTGACAAGTTCAAAAACTTTGGGCGACAGCGGTAGCAGTCCACTGACCAGTAAATCCCTTCCTCTTGTAACCAAGCTCACGCAAACCACCCCACCAACTCCCTCAGTGTCAATTTCCTCCTTCCCCAGGAATGCCAATAGTCCTGCAAGCCATGTCACTGGCAATTCTGACGATTCCTCTCCTGCCTGGGATTCCTCCGATGCATCCTTGCGTGTAACGCCTACTGCTGCTGGCGCTGCTGTTGTTGCTGCTGGGAGTCGATGGTCATCCCAGAGGGGAAATCGTAAGACCACTTTTACTACTTCCACCAAGCAATTGACTGTCCAACAGTCCTTTGCGAGGAAGATGAAATATCACAGCAGTCATCCTGCTGCAAAGCGGATAACTGAGGCCTTGGCATCCTGGGTGGTGAGAAACGTGGTTCCGGTATCCATCATTACTGCAGAGCCAACTAGAGACTTGTTGGAGGTACTGTGTCCCCGGTACCAAATACCATCTAGGTTCCATTTCTCTAGGCAGGCGATACAGAAAATGTACACAGACCTCAGAAAAAGAGTCACCAGTGTCCTAAAAAATGCAGCTGTACCCAATATCCACTTAACCACGGACATGTGGACAAGTGGAGCAGGGCAGGGTCAGGACTATATGACTGTGACAGCCCACTGGGTAGATGTATGGACTCCCGCCGCAAGAACAGCAGCGGCGGCACCAGTAGCAGCATCTCGCAAACGCCAACTCTTTCCTAGGCAGGCTACGCTTTGTATCACCGGTTTCCAGAATACGCACACAGCTGAAAACCTCTTACGGCAACTGAGGAAGATCATCGCGGAATGGCTTACCCCAATTGGACTCTCCTGTGGATTTGTGGCATCGGACAACGCCAGCAATATTGTGTGTGCATTAAATATGGGCAAATTCCAGCACGTCCCATGTTTTGCACATACCTTGAATTTGGTGGTGCAGAATTTTTTAAAAAACGACAGGGGCGTGCAAGAGATGCTGTCGGTGGCCAGAAGAATTGCGGGACACTTTCGGCGTACAGGCACCACGTACAGAAGACTGGAGCAACACCAAAAACACCTGAACCTGCCCTGCCATCATCTGAAGCAAGAAGTGGTAACGAGGTGGAATTCAACCCTATATATGCTTCAGAGGTTGGAGGAGCAGCAAAAGGCCATTCAAGCCTATACAATTCAGCACGATATAGGAGGTGGAATGCACCTGTCTCAAGCGCAGTGGAGATTGATTTCAACGTTGTGCAAGGTTCTGCTGCCCTTTGAACTTGCCACACGTGAAGTCAGTTCAGACACTGCCAGCCTGAGTCAGGTCATTCCCCTCATCAGGCTTTTGCAGAAGAAGCTGGAGACATTGAAGGAGGAGCTAACACGGAGCGATTCCGCTAGGCATGTGGGACTTGTGGATGGAGCCCTTAATACGCTTAACAAGGATTCACGGGTGGTCAATCTGTTGAAATCAGAGCACTACATTTTGGCCACCGTGCTCGATCCTAGATTTAAAACCTACCTTGGATCTCTCTTTCCGGCAGACACAAGTCTGCTGGGGTTCAAAGACCTGCTGGTGAGAAAATTGTCAAGTCAAGCGGAACGCGACCTGTCAACATCTCCTCCTTCACATTCTCCCGCAACTGGGGGTGCGAGGAAAAGGCTCAGAATTCCGAGCCCACCCTCTGGCGGTGATGCAGGGCAGTCTGGAGCGACTGCTGATGCTGACATCTGGTCCAGACTGAAGGACCTGTCAACGATTACGGACATGTCGTCTACTGTCACTGCATATGATTCTCTCCCCATTGAAAGAATGGTGGAGGATTATATGAGTGACCGCATCCAAGTAGGCACGTCACACAGTCCGTACTTATACTGGCAGGAAAAAGAGGCAATTTGGAGGCCCTTGCACAAACTGGCTTTATTCTACCTAAGTTGCCCTCCCACAAGTGTGTACTCCGAAAGAGTGTTTAGTGCCGCCGCTCACCTTGTCAGCAATCGGCGTACGAGGTTACTTCCAGAAAATGTGGAGAAGATGATGTTCATTAAAATGAATTATAATCAATTCCTCCGTGGAGACATTGACCAGCAGCAATTGCCTCCACAAAGTACACAGGGAGCTGAGATGGTGGATTCCAGTGGGGACGAATTGATAATCTGTGAGGAGGGGGATGTACACGGTGATATATCGGAGGATGATGATGAGGTGGACATCTTGCCTCTGTAGAGCCAGTTTGTGCAAGGAGAGATTAATTACTTCTTTTTCGGTGGGGGTCCAAACCAACCCATCATTTCAGTCACAGTCGTGTGGCAGACCCTGTCACTGAAATGATGGGTTGGTTAAAGTGTGCATGTCCTGTTTATACAACATAAGGGTGGGTGGGAGGGCCCAAGGACAATTCCATCTTGCACCTCTTTTTTCTTTAATTTTTCTTTGCGTCATGTGCTGTTTGGGGAGTGTTTTTTGGAAGGGCCATCCTGCGTGACACTGCAGTGCCACTCCTAGATGGGCCAGGTGTTTGTGTCGGCCACTAGGGTTGCTTATCTTACTCACACAGCTACCTCATTGCGCCTCTTTTTTTCTTTGCGTCATGTGCTGTTTGGGGAGTGTTTTTTGGAAGGGCCATCCTGCGTGACACTGCAGTGCCACTCCTAGATTGGCCCGGTGTTTGTGTCGGCCACTAGGGTCGCTTATCTTACTCACACAGCTACCTCATTGCGCCTCTTTTTTTCTTTTCGTCATGTGCTGTTTGGGGAGTGTTTTTTGGAAGGGCCATCCTGCGTGACACTGCAGTGCCACTCCTAGATGGGCCCGGTGTTTGTGTCGGCCACTAGGGTCGCTTATCTTACTCACACAGCTACCTCATTGCGCCTCTTTTTTTCTTTGCGTCATGTGCTGTTTGGGGAGTGTTTTTGGAAGGGCCATCCTGCGTGACACTGCAGTGCCACTCCTAGATGGGCCAGGTGTTTGTGTCGGCCACTAGGGTCGCTTATCTTACTCACACAGCTACCTCATTGCGCCTCTTTTTTTCTTTGCGTCATGTGCTGTTTGGGGAGTGTTTTTTGGAAGGGCCATCCTGCGTGACACTGCAGTGCCACTCCTAGATGGGCCCGGTGTTTGTGTCGGCCACTAGGGTCGCTTATCTTACTCACACAGCTACCTCATTGCGCCTCTTTTTTTCTTTGCGTCATGTGCTGTTTGGGGAGTGTTTTTTGGAAGGGCCATCCTGCGTGACACTGCAGTGCCACTCCTAGATGGGCCCGGTGTTTGTGTCGGCCACTAGGGTCGCTTATCTTACTCACACAGCTACCTCATTGCGCCTCTTTTTTTCTTTGCGTCATGTGCTGTTTGGGGAGTGTTTTTTGGAAGGGCCATCCTGCGTGACACTGCAGTGCCACTCCTAGATGGGCCAGGTGTTTGTGTCGGCCACTAGGGTCGCTTATCTTACTCACACAGCTACCTCGGTGCAAATTTTAGGACTAAAAATAATATTGTGAGGTGTGAGGTATTCAGAATAGACTGAAAATGAGTGGAAATTATGGTTTTTGAGGTTAATAATATTTTGGGATCAAAATGACCCCCAAATTCTATGATTTAAGCTGTTTTTTAGTGTTTTTTGAAAAAAACACCCGAATCCAAAACACACCCGAATCCGACAAAAAAAATTCGGTGAGGTTTTGCCAAAACGCGGTCGAACCCAAAACACGGCCGCGGAACCGAACCCAAAACCAAAACACAAAACCCGAAAAATTTCAAGTGCACATCTCTACATCCAAGTAGGCATGTCAGACAGTCCGTATGTATACTGGCAGGAAAAAGAGGCAATTTGGAGGCCCTTGCACAAACTGGCTTTATTTTACCTAAGTTTCCCCCCCCCCCCCCTGCAGTGTGTACTCCGAAAGAGTGTTTAGTGCAGTCGGTAACCTTGTCAGCGATCGGCATAGGAGGTTACTACCACTAAATGTGGAGTGGATGATGTTCATCAAAATTAATTATAAATTCCTCCAGGAAGACCTTTACCAGCAATTGTCTCCAGAAAGTACACAGGGACCTGTGATGGTGGATTCCAGTGGGGACGAATTAATACTATGTGAGGAAGATGTACACAGTGAAAGGGGTGAGAAATTGGAGGATGAGGATGAGGTGGACATCTTGCCTATGTAGAGCCAGTTTGTGAAAGGAGAGACTGATTGCTTCTTTTTTGGTGGGGCCCCAAACAAACCTGTAATTTCAGCCACAGCCGTGTGGCAGACCCTGTCACTGAAATGATTGGTTTGTTAAAGTGTGCATGTCCTGTTTATACAATGTAAGGGTGGGTGGGAGGGCCCAAGGACAATTCCATCTTGCACCTCTTTTTCTTCTTTGCATCATGTGCTGTTTGGGGACTATTTTTTTTTGTGCCATCCTGTCAGTAACTGCAGTGCCACTCCTAGATGGGCCAGGTGTTTGTGCCGCACACTTGTGTCACTTAGCTTGGCCATCCAGCTACCTCATTACACCTCTTTTTCTTCTTTGCATCATGTGCTGTTAGGGGACTAGTTTTTTTTTGTGCCATCCTGTCTGTAACTGCAGTGCCACTCCTAGATGGGCCACTTGTGTCGCTTAGCTTGGCCATCAAGCTACCTCATTGCACCTCTTTTTCTTCTTTGCATCATGCGCTGTTTGGGGACTAGTTTTTGAAAAGTGCCATCTTATCTGCAACTGCAGTGCCACTCCTAGACGGGCCAGGTGTTTGTGCCGCTTACTTGTGTTGCTTAGCTTAGTCATACAGCCACCTCGGTGCAACTTTTAGGCCTAAAAACAATATTGTGAGGTGTGAGGTGTTCAGAATAGACTGGAAATGAGTGGAAATGAATGTTATTGAGGTTAATAATACCGTAAGAGCAAAATTACCCCCAAATTCTGTGATTTTAGCTGTTTTTATATTTTTTTCAAAAATCATCCAAAACAAAAACACGAAAGGGTGGTTTTAGCAAAACCAAGCCAAAACCAAAACACGAAAAGTGCCCGACGCACATCTCTACTCTAGGTGCAGGGTCCTGATCAGTTAAGAGGGGATATTATTATTATTCTGAAGGACAAAATGTTAGACATGATGTATCGCTATAGCTACTGTACTGGGGCTTGTTTGCAGCAGAAAAGTGACAAAACACACCCAAAAAAATTGTGTAGACTTTTTTGTGTCAATCATTTTCATGTTGACTTCTTGACCTGTAATCTGAATGACTTCAAACTTCCGGGATCCGTGTCCATCCAAGCCGCAGCTCAGGTTTTCCAGTCAGGTTTGGATTTCACATCAAGACAAAATGTCATCTTACCGGCGTCTGATTCTCATGGGTTTTGGATTCTATAAAGGGGCGCCCTGATAGGGACTCGGTGCCATTTCGCTCTGCTGTTACTGATGGATGAGCTGTGTTATATAGTCAGTGTAACTGTATACAGGGGCACGCTGTTGTGTGTTTCGCTGTACTCTGCTGTTACCATATTGGTTGAGCTGTGTGTATAATCAGGGTATACAATGGTCACGCTGCTGTGTGCTGTGCTGTACTCTGCTGGTTAAATTGGTTGTGCTGTGTCCATTTGTGTGTTCACAAGCAGCACTACATTGTGTATTGTTATTGTCAGCTGTGCAAAAATAAAAAAATTAAAAGTTAAAAAGCTAAAAATAATTGATTATTTTAAGTATGCACAACGTATGTATGCTGTAAATATAGTCTTCTATTGTTTGTACTGTTTTGTGCGCTTTACTCTAGTGTGCTTTGTTCAGAGTCCTGTGACTCCGAGTAGTATGAGCTGAACTGCCAGTAAAAATATATATTTATACTGTTCTGTGCACTGCACCCCAGTAGGCTGTACCCCAGTGCGACTTTGAAGGACAATTCCATCTTGCCCCACTCTTAATTTTTGGTTACTGCTGTGTAGCAATGTTTCTTAGGTGTGCTATAAAATGCTGTGTGTTTATGCCGCTGCTCTGTCACTTAGTAACCAGCCAGCTACTCTAGGAACAAAAAAAGGCCCAAATTATGTGATTTTAGAATTTTTTGTTAATTTTTGAAGAAAAAAAACAAAGAGTCAAGGCCGAAATCCAAAACCGAATACAGGGGGTCATTCACACCCTGCTGCTATTGTGGCGAGCAGTGCAATTTGCGCATCGGCCACACAGCTGTATCCCAGGGAGGTAAGGGTTAGGCTGCGGGAGGATGGTTAGGGTCAGGCTGCGGCCCGCGGAGGTTAGGTTCAGGCTGCAGGGAGGGAGGGTTAGGGGGAGGGAGAGGATTAGGGTTAGCAGCCTCCAGCACCTCTGTTGGGATATATAATTTGGCAGACATATATACTCATACATAGTTTTTCTTTTTATATATATATATACATATATATATATATATATATTAGAGATGTGCACCGGACATTTTTCGGGTTTTGTGTTTTGGTTTTGGATTCGGTTCCGCGGCTGTGTTTTGGATTCGGACGCGTTTTTGCAAAACCTCCCTGAAAATTTTTTGTCGGATTCGGGTGTGTTTTGGATTCGGATGTTTTTTTTCAAAAAACCCTCAAAAACAGCTTAAATCATAGAATTTGGGGGTCATTTTGATCCTATAGTATTATTAACCTCAATAACCACAATTTCCACTCATTTCCAGTCTATTCTGAACACCTCACACCTCACATTACTATTTTTAGTCCTAAAATTTGCACCAAGGTCGCTGGATGACTAAGCAAAGCGACCCAAGAGGGCGGCACAAACACCTGGCCCATCTAGGAGTGGCACTGCAGTGTCAGAAAGGATGGCACTTCAAAAAATTGGCCCCAAACAGCACATGGTGCAAAGAAAAGAGAAAAAGAGGTGCACTGTGGTCGCTGGACGGCTAAGCTAAGCGACACAAAGACCTCAATATCACAGGAATTATTCGTTCTAATCAATGGTACTATTGGTCCAAATCACTGGAAGAAAATGACAAAATCACTGGAATTATTCGTTCTAATCAATGGTATTATTGGTCCAAATCACTGGAAGAAAATGACAAAATCACTGGAATTATTCGTTCTAATCAATGGTATTATTGGTCCAAATCACTGGAAGAAAATGACAAAATCACTGGAATTAAATGGCAGTAATGTCGGGAATTATATCAAATGGCAGTGCCACTGGACATATACGGAAGTGTCAGACAGGATGGCACTTCAAAAAATTGGCCCCAAACAGCACATGATGCAAAGAAAAGAGAAAAAGAGGTGCACTGTGGTCGCTGGACGGCTAAGCTAAGCGACACAAACACCTCAATATCACAGGAATTATTTGTTCTAATCAATTGTATTCTTGGTCCAAATCACTAGAAGAAAATGACAAAATCACTGGAATTATTCGTTCTAATCACTGGAAGAAAATGACAAAATCACTGGAATTATTCGTAAACATTTGTAGAAAGTCGCTGCTTTCTGATTACATAAATGCTCAGATATTCCTGCGAATCCACAATCCCTTCCCAGAGGAAAAATAAATTGAGAAACCGTTGTTTGAGAACGTTTGTTCTCTTTCTCTTACAAAGGAACAAACCACTTTCCAAGAAAACTGACGTTTTTGGGATTATGGAGACATAGGGGTATATGCAATTGCGGTCGAATTCCCGAAATTGTCGAAAAACGGGACATTTTCGCCAAAAAAAATAATTCGACAATGCAATTCAGTACTTTTCGTAAAAAAAACGGACTTTCAAAATTCGACTTTTTGAAATTCGACATTTGTCAAATTCGACATTTCTGCAATGGTACAAATGTGGCAATTCGACAAAAGTATATTCAATTGAAGATTGTAAATTCGACAACAGTGCTTTTAGACAGTAAATTCGTCATTTTCAATCCGCCACACTTTGCTGGCAGAATCTAATAAAAAAATTTAAAAACAAGTTTTTTTTTGTGTTTTTTTTTATTGGTAATAGCATATCTATTTATATTAGAAGGGATTAGGTACTTGGTTTGTCTATTTTGGAGGCACAAGTATTATTTATATATTTTTAAAAATATTATTTTATTTTATTTTTATTTTTTAAATAAAATGGTAAAAATCTGGAAAAAAAATGCGTGTGGTCCCCCCTCCTAAGCATAACCAGCCTCGGGCTCTTCGAGCCGGTCCTGGTTCTAAAAATCTGGGGGGAAAACTGACATGGGATCCCCCGTATTTTTAAAACCAGCACCGGGCTCTGCGCCTGGTGCAGGTGCAAAAAATACGGGGGACAAAAAGCGTAGGGGTCCCCCGTATTTTTTACACCAGCATCGGGCTCCACTAGCTGGACAGATAATGCCACAGCCGGGGGTCACTTTTATATAGCGCCCTGCGGCCGTGGCATTAAATATCCAACTAGTCACCCCTGGCCGGGGTACCCTGGGGGAGTGGGGACCCCTTCAATCAAGGGGTCCCCCCCAGCCACCCAAGGGCCAGGGGTGAAGCCCGAGGTTGTCCCCCCCACCCAAGGGCTGTGGATGGGGGGATGATAGCCTTGAGTAAAATGATAGAATATTGTTTTTTCCATAAAAAAAGCAGAGCCCGGTGCTGGTTTTAAAAACACGGGGGATCCCCTGTCAGTTTTTCCCCCGGATTATTAGAACCAGGACCGGCACAAAAAAGCCCGAGGCTGGTTATGCTTAGGAGGAGGGACCCCACGCAATTTTTTTTCAGGGTTTTTCCCGTTTTTTTTACATTTTTACAAGTCTAATCAAAATCCGTCAAATCGTCCGTTTTTCGACAGCGGGACTGTCGAATCCGTTTTTTATTGAATTTGTTGAATTCCAGCACCCACCTGCCGAAATTCGACGGTCGAATTATGTCTAATTAAAAAACGGGCGAAAAATTGCCGCGATTCGCCGGCAATTGCATATACCCCATAATGTTTTTGAATATAAATCCTAAAGCAGGTGGTGTATTAGAGCAAAAGAGTGCAAGAGACCAGCCATGCAGTTTCTAAAATATTATGACAAAATGTTACTGTATTTCATAAGCACTCATTCCTAACTCTGCTAAGTACTGTTTGGTATACTGTATCTGGCTTCCATGAGGTAGTTGTCCATTATTTCAGCTTCCTTTGACCTTTTTGAAAGCGGTAGAAGTTATCGATTCTTTTTTTTTATTTTCCCCTATTTTATTTTCCCCTATTTATTTTCCCCTATTCCCCTGCATATCCCAGTAAAATGTTGCAATGTTAAGTATTGACTTGTGCCTTCTGGGGGTCCACTTCTTCACCAAACCCAGCCAAATTTCATCCTAACCCCCTGTTCCACGTTCTCTATGTACCCCATCTGTGTCACCCATGTCTATCTACCCCTCCCCTTTAGATTGTAAGATCTCACGAGCAGGGCCCTCTTCCCTCATGTGCTTATCCTTTGTCTTACTTTAATAATCTTCAACTGTACCTCATCCAGCAGTCTTCTGCCACCTGATACTTATTCCAGTGTCATCTGCTGATGTAACTATGTGTATTTACCGTGTACTTGGCCTATACTGTCATCAACTGTAAGTTGCTGTTTTCCTGTTTAAATATTTATGTACTCTGTAATTGGGCGCTGCAGAACCCTTGTGGCGTCATATAAATAAAGGATAATAATAATAATAATAATAAGATTTTACTCACCGGTAAATCTATTTCTCGTAGTCCGTAGTGGATGCTGGGGACTCCGTAAGGACCATGGGGAATAGACGGGCTCCGCAGGAGACTGGGCACTCTAAGAAAGATTTAGTACTACTGGTGTGCACTGGCTCCTCCCTCTATGACCCTCCTCTAGACCTCAGTTAAGGAAACTGTGCCCGGAAGAGCTGACATTACAAGGAAAGGATTTTGGAATCCAGGGTAAGACTCATACCAGCCACACCAATCACACCGTATAACTTGTGATAACATACCCAGTTAACAGTATGAACAACAACAAAGCATCACCCACGGATGCCAACATAACATAACCCTTTATTAAGCAATAACTATATACACGTATTGCAGAAAGTCCGCACTTGGGACGGGCGCCCAGCATCCACTACGGACTACGAGAAATAGATTTACCGGTGAGTAAAATCTTATTTTCTCTAACGTCCTAGTGGATGCTGGGGACTCCGTAAGGACCATGGGGATTATACCAAAGCTCCCAAACGAGCGGGAGAGTGCGGATGACTCTGCAGCACCGAATGGGCAAACACAAGGTCCTCCTCAGCCAGGGTATCAAACTTGTAGAATTTTGCAAAGGTGTTTGAACCCGGCCAAGTAGCTGCTCGGTAAAGCTGTAATGCCGAGACCCCTCTGGCAGCCGCCCAAGAAGAGCCCACTTTCCTTGTGGAATGGGCTTTTATCGATTTTGGATGCGGCAATCCCACCGCAGAATGAGCCTGCTGAATCGTGTTACAGATCCAGCGAGCAATAGTTTGCTTTGAAGCAGGAGCACCCAGCTTGTTGGATGCATACAGGATAAACAGCGAGTCAGTTTTCCTGACTCCAGCCGTTCTGGCCACATAAATCTTCAAAGCCCTGACTACATCAAGCAACTTGGAATCCTCCAAGTCACGAGTAGCCGTAGGCACCACAATAGGTTGGTTCAAATGAAAAGATGACACCACCTTCGGCAGAAATTGTGGACGAGTCCGTAATTCTGCCCTGTCCGCATGGAAAACCAGATAGGGGCTTTTACATGACAAAGCCGCCAATTCTGACACACGCCTAGCCGAAGCTAAGGCCAATAGCATGACCACCTTCCACGTGAGATACTTTAGCTCCACGGTCTTAAGTGGCTCAAGCCAGTGGGATTTCAGGAAACCCAACACCACGTTGAGATCCCAAGGAGCCACTGGTGGCACAAAAGAAGGCTGAATATGCAGCACTCCCTTAACAAACGTCTGAACCTCAGGAAGAGAAGCCAGTTCTTTTTGAAAGAAAATCTGAAACCTTTATGGACCCCAACTTCAAGCCCATAGTCACTCCAGACTGTAGGAAGTGCAGGAACCGGCCCAGCTGGAATTCCTCTGAAGGGGCCTTCCTGGCCTCACACCAAGCAACATATTTTCGCCATATACGGTGATAGTGTTTATTAGCATAGGAATAACTTCATCCGGAATGCCTTTTTCTGCTAGGATCCGGCGTTCAACCGCCATGCTGTCAAACGCAGCCGCGGTAAGTCTTGGAACAGACAGGGCCCCTGTTGCAACAGGTCCTGTCTGAGAGGCAGAGGCCATGGGTCCTCTGTGAGCATTTCTTGCAGTTCCGGGTACCAAGTCCTTCTTGGCCAATCCGGAACAATGAGTATTGTTCTCACTCCTCTTTTTCTTACGATTCTCAGCACCTTGGGTATGAGAGGAAGAGGAGGAAATACATAGACCGTCTGGAACACCCACGGTGTCACTAGTGCGTCCACAGCTGTCGCCTGAGGGTCCCTTGACCTGGCGCAATACCTTTTTAGCTTTTTGTTGAGGCGGGATGCCATCATGTCCACCTGTGGCAGTTCCCATCGATTTGTAATCTGCGTGAAGACTTCTTGATGAAGTCCCCACTCTCCCGGGTGGAGGTCGTGCCTGCTGAGGAAGTCTGCTTCCCAGTTGTCCACTCCAGGAATGAACACTGCTGACAGTGCTTGCACGTGATTCTCCGCCCAACGAAGAATCCTGGTGGCTTCCGCCATCGCCACCCTGCTTCTTGTGCCGCCCTGGCAGTTTACATGAGCCACTGCGGTGATGTTGTCTGACTGAATCAGCACCGGTTGGTTGCAAAGCAGAGGCTCCGCTTGACTCAGGGCGTTGTATATGACCCTTAGTTCCAGGATATTTATGTGCAGACAAGCCTCCTGACTTGACCACAACCCTTGGAAGTTTCTTCCCTGAGTGACTGCCCCCCATCCTCGGAGGCTCGCATCCGTGGTCACCAGGACCCAGTCCTGTATGCCGAACCTGCGGCCCTCGAGAAGGTGAGCACTCTGCAGCCACCACAGAAGAGACACCCTGGCCCTGGGGTATAGGGTGATCAGCCGATGCATCTGAAGATGCAATCCGGACCACTTGTCCAACAGATCCCACCTAAAGATCCTCGCATGGAACCTGCCGAAGGGAATGGCTTCGTATGATGCCACCATCTTTCCCAGGACTCGCGTGCAGTGATGCACCGACACCTGTTTCAGTTTTAAGAGGTCTCTAACTAGAGTCACAAGCTCCTGAGCCTTCTCCGCCGGGAGAAACACCTTCTTCTGGTCTGTGTCCAGAATCATGCCCAGAAAAGGCAGACGCGTCGTAGGAATCAGCTGCGACTTTGGGATACTCAGAATCCAGCCATGCTGTTGCAACACTTCCTGAGAGTGTGCTACGCTGATCAGCAACTGCTCTCTGGACCTCGCCTTTATGAGGAGATCGTCCAAGTATGGGATAACTGTGACTCCTTGCTTTCGAAGGAGCACCATCATTTCCGCCATTACCTTGGTAAATATTCTCGGTGCCGAGGAGAGCCCAAACGGCAACGTCTGGAATTGGTAATGACAGTCCTGTACCACAAATCTGAGGTACTCCTGATGAGGTGGATAAATGGGGACATGCAAATAAGCATCCTTGATGTCCAGAGACACCATAAAATCCCCCTCTTCCAGGCTTGCAATGACCGCTCTGAGCGATTCCATTTTGAACTTGAATCTTTTCAGATAAATGTTCAGGGACTTTAAATTCAATATGGGTCTGACCGAACCGTCCGGTTTCGGTGCCACAAACATTGTGGAATAATATCCCCTTCCCTGTTGAAGGAGGGGAACCTTTACCACCACCTGCTGGAGATATAACTTGTGAATTGCCGCTAACACTACCTCCCTTTCCATGGGGGAAGCTGGCAGGGCCGATTTGAGGTAACGGTGAGTGGGCATCACTTCGAATTCCAGCTTGTATCCCTGAGACACAATCTGTATAGCCCAGGGATCCACCTGTGAGCGAACCCACTGGTGGCTGAAATTTCGGAGACGCGCCCCCACCGCTCCTGGCTCCACCTGTGGAGCCCCAGTGTCATGCGGTGGATTTAGCGGAAGCCGGGGAGGACTTCTGTTCCTGGGAACTAGCTGTATGGTGCAGCTTCTTTCCTCTACCCCTGCCTCTGGCAAGAAATGATGCACCTCTGACTTTCTTGCTTTTTTGTGATTGAAAGGACTGCATTTGGTAATACGGTGCTTTCTTAGGCTGTGAGGGAATATATGGCAAAAAATTTGACTTCCCAGCCGTAGCTGTGGAAACTAGGTCCGAGAGACCGTCCCCAAACAATTCCTGACCTTTGTAAGGTAAAACCTCCATGTGCTTTTTGGAGTCGGCATCACCTGTCCATTGCCGAGTCCACAGGACCCTTCTGGCAGAAATTGACATTGCATTTATTCTAGAGCCCAGTAGGCAAATGTCCCTCTGGGCATCCCTCATATATAGGACAGCGCCTTTTATATGCCCCAGGGTCAGTAAAATATTATCCTTGTCCAAGGTATCCAGTTCCTCAGACAGATTATCTGTCCATGCTGCTACAGCACTACACATCCAGGCCGACGCAATTGCCGGCCTCAGTAGAGTACCTGAATGTGTATAAACAGACTTCAGGATACTTTCCTGCTTCCTTTCCGCAGGATCCTTTAGGGAGGCCGTATCCTGTGACGGCAGGGCCACCTTCTAAGATAAGCGTGTCAGAGCTTTGTCTACCCTAGGGGAGGATTCCCAGCGCATCCTGTCCGTTGGCGGGAAAGGGTACGCCATAAGTAACCTTTTGGAAATCAGCACTTTCCTATCAGGGGAATCCCACGCTTTTTCACATAACTCATTTAACTCATGTGAAGGGGCTTTTTCTCCCCAAACATATAAACCCTCTTGTCAGGGACAGGGTTTACCTCTGATATGTGCAATACATCCTTCATAGCTATAATCATGTAGCGGATGGCTTTAGCCATTTTAGGCTGCAATTTTGCATCATCGCCATCGACACTGGAGTCAGAATCCGTGTCGATATCTGTGTCAATAATTTGGGATAGTGGGCGCTTCTGAGACCCTGACGGCCTCTGCGCTGTAGGATCAGGCATGGGCTGAGACCCCGACTGTCCCAAGGTTTCAGCTTTATCCAACCTTTTATGCAAGGAGTTTACATTATCATTTAACACCTTCCACATATCCATCCAATCAGGTGTCGGCGCCGTCGGCGGAGACACGTCATTCATCTGCACCTGCTCTGCCTCCACATAGCCCTCCTCGTCAAACATGTCGACACAAGCGTACCGACACACCACACACACAGGGGATGCTCTATATGAGGACAGGACCCCCACAAGGCCTTTTGGAGAGACAGAGAGAGAGTATGCCAGCACACACCCCAGCGCTATATAACCCAGGAATTACACAGTAACTTAGTGTTTACCCAGTAGCTGCTGTATATATGATTAATGCGCTAAATTTATGTGCCCCCCCCCTCTCTTTTTACCCTCTTTCTACCGTGAGTCTGCAGGGGAGAGCCTGGGGAGCTTCCTCTCAGCGAAGCTGTGGAGAGAAAATGGCGCTGGTGAGTGCTGAGGAAGAAGCCCCGCCCCCTCAGCGGCGGGCTTCTGTCCCGCGATTTTGTATAAAAATAATGGCGGGGGCTCATGCATATTACAGTGCCCAGCTGTATATATGCTGCTTTTTGCCAGGAGGTACTCAATTGCTGCCCAGGGCGCCCCCCCCCCCCCCCTGCGCCCTGCACCCTACAGTGACTGGAGTGTGTGGGTTAGTGTGGGAGCAATGGCGCACAGCTGCAGTGCTGTGCGCTACCTCATATGAAGACAGGAGTCTTCTGCCACCGATTTTGACGTCTTCTTGCTTCAACCCGCCGGCTTCTGTCTTCTGGCTCTGCGAGGGGGACGGCGGCGCGGCTCCGGGAATGGACAACCAAGGTTAAGTTCCTGTGTTCGATCCCTCTGGAGCTAATGGTGTCCAGTAGCCTAAGAAGCGCAACCTAGCCGCAGTTAGTAGGTTTGCTTCTCTCCCCTCAGTCCCACGTAGCAGAGAGTCTGTTGCCAGCAGAAGGTCTCTGAAAATAAAAAACCTAACTAAAATACTTTCTTAATAGCAAGCTCAGGAGAGCTCACTAAAATGCACCCAGCTCCTTCCGGGCACAGATTCTAACTGAGGTCTGGAGGAGGGGCATAGAGGGAGTAGCCAGTGCACACCAGTAGTACTAAATCTTTCTTAGAGTGCCCAGTCTCCTGCGGAGCCCGTCTATTCCCCATGGTCCTTACGGAGTCCCCAGCATCCACTAGGACGTTAGAGAAATAGGGTGTATAATCCCCAGGTGTATCTCACACATCGCTCAGTACAGATTACAGGATGTATAATCACCAGGTGTATAACACACGTCGCACAGTACAGCATACATACTGGTCACAACAATGCAGCAGATATTGAGCACTGATCAGGATACTAGAAGTGACACAGAGCTGCAAGATACAGCAATGGCCTACTGTACTGTACTATATATGTATACTGCTGGCCACCAAAATGCAGCACTGTCCTACTATATACTGCTCACAATAATGCAGAACAGATATGGAATGGATACTTGCAGTGACACAGAGCTGCAAGATACTACAGCAATGGCCTAATGTACTGTACAACTATATACTGTTGGTCACCAAAATGCTGCACTGTAATACTATATAAACTGCTCACAAAAATGCAGCACAGATATGGAATGGATACTTGCAGTGACACAGAGCTGCAAGATACAGCAATGGCCTACTGTACAACTATATACTGTTGGTCACCAAAATGCTGCACTGTAATACTATATATATTGCTCACAATAATACAGCACAGATATGGAATGGATACTTGCAGTGACACAGAGCTGCAAGATACAGCAATGGCCTACTGTACTGTACAACTATATACTGTTGGTCACCAAAATGCTGCACTGTAATACTATATATACTGCTCACAATAATGCAGCACAGATATGGAATGGATACTTGCAGTGACACAGAGCTGCAAGATACAGCAATGGCCTACTGTACAACTATATACTGTTGGTCACCAAAATGCTGCACTGTAATACTATATATACTGCTTACAATAATGCAGCACAGATATGGAATGGATACTTGCAGGGACACAGAGCTGCAAGATACAGCAATGGCCTACTGTACAACTATATACTGTTGGTCACCAAAATGCTGTTCTGTAATACTATATATACTGCTCACAAAAATGCAGCACAGATATGGAATGGATACTTGCAGTGATACAGAGCTGCAAGATACAGCAATGGCCTACTGTACTGTACTACTATTATACTGGTGGTCCCTAGGGCCGGATTAAGCCTTCGGGGGGCCCAGGGTAATAAAGACAGGGGGGCCCTCACCCTCTCATCAGCACTGCCCCCCCCCCCATAGTTATGCCTACTGTGTGTGTACTCCTCCTCCCGCAACAGCAATTTCCTGTACCCACATACAGAGCAGGATTTATACTTTATTGGGGCCATAAGCAAGAAATCTGTTTGGAGCACCCCCCTTCAACTGCATGCAATTATGCAATTTCACTCACACACTGCCCCCCATTGCCACACACAGCTCCATAGCTGACCACAAACACACACACACACACACACACACACACACACACACACACACACACTGCCTTACTGACATGGACATCCCTTACTGACACGGACATCTCTTAATGACACAAGCACCTCTTACTGACACAATTATGACACCCCTTACTGACACCGACACACTGACATAGACACAATTACTGACACACACACACATCTCTTACTGACACAAACACACTTACTGACACACACACACACACACACACACACACACACACACACACACACACACACACACACACACACACATCTCTTACTGACACAAACACACTTACTGACACATGCCTACCCAGACACCACTTACTGTACTGACAGATAGCCCTTATGGACACAGACATCATATTGGCAAATACATACCTGCTGACAGACATCCCTTACTGACACAGATACCTGTTGACATACACAATACAAATACACTTACTGAC
This sequence comes from Pseudophryne corroboree, assembly GCF_028390025.1. Lineage (NCBI taxonomy): Eukaryota > Metazoa > Chordata > Amphibia > Anura > Myobatrachidae > Pseudophryne > Pseudophryne corroboree. The sequence continues at coordinate 975,086,194 of NC_086444.1, read as the reverse complement.
ACACGCCCCTTACTGATACAGACATCTCTTACTAGCCCACTTACTGTCATATCACTTACTGACACCACTTATTGACCAAGACTCTCTTTACTGAAACACACACTTACCGACACCACTTATTGACACACACACTGACACAAACACACTTCATGACATGAATTCATACCCCACCCCCACTACTAAGACTGAAACACACACTACTACTGTGTGCAGCTGGTGGCTTGGCAATCACATCTCTTTGTAGCTTAACCTTTTGCACTTGTTATCAGCAGAAGCCAGAGGTCTCGCATCTGACTTGTCTCTCCTCTCCTCCTCTAGTCCGACTGACTCCGCACTGGTGTTCTTCTCTTCTCAGTGACGCTGGGAGGAGGCGTGCCCCTGCAAGCCAGAGAGCTACTGCTGTAGCTCTGTAACTCTTCGTGCAGCTGCTCAGCAGTTGTGTCTGAGGCAGAGCAGCTCAGCCGGGGGGGGGCCTTGAGACAGGAGGGCCCGGGGTACATACCCACTGTGACCCCCCCTTAATCCGGCTCTGGTGGTCCCCAGTCCCCACAATAAAGAACACTGAGCACAGATATTTGCAACACACTGAGCACAGATATGGAGCGTTTTTCAGGCAGAGAACGTAGATATTTTCAGCACACTGAGCACAGATATTTGCAGCACACTGAGCACAGATATTTGCAGCACACTGTGCACAGATTACGGAGCTTTTCAGGGAGAGAACGCAGCCATGTCTTCTCCGTTCAATCTCCAATGCACGAGTGAAAATGGCGGCGACACGCGGCTCTTTATATAGAAAACTAATCTTGCGAGAATCTGACAGCGGGATGATGACGTTCGGGCGCGTTCGGGTTAACCGAGCAAGGCGGGAAGATCAGAGGCTGCCTCGGAACCGTGTAAAATAGGTGAAGTTCGGGGGGGTTCGGATCTCGGAGAACCGAACCCGCTCATCTCTAATATATATACATGTATTTATATGTGTATACATTACAGTATATTATATTTAGACTCTGCATATATACAGTATAAGTTATATATATCTATATTAAACAGTGCCTCAGCTAGCACGGTATAGCATATTAGTGTACTAACAGCAACAGCAGCCAGCAGGTCTCTCATCTCACCTCACCACAGGAGGATCAGACACTCTGCCGCCACTGGTCCACCTTCACGGAGCTGCTGTCACTGTGAGTGTTGTAATTTAAACTTTTGACAGCGGTGTCTCACAGCTGTGGAAGATTCTGTACTCACCTCTGGCGCGAGCGGTTGTGGCGGAGCAGCATCTTTGCAACATCACACGCTGTCACATCCCCTGGTGCGGAGGAGGCGCCAAGTCACCATGGGGTTAGGGTATGCGCCTGCGGCACAGGGAGGGCTAGCCGGAAGCCGTCCCTTCTGCTGCTTCCCCATCTTAAAATATCTATCCTGGTGGCCACATATGATCCTCCGGTCTGGCGGGGGGTGCTGTGCCCAGGAAGGGTGGCATTTCGGACATGGCAGACTGCAGTAGATTTATATATTTTCCTGTCTGCTGCAGCATATCAATGTGCAAATGCTGCGGGCCTATTTGGACAATGGGCCTGGAGCTGCAGCTCTATCAGCCCCATTACTAATCCAGACCCTGCCTGCACAGAAACAATATAACCCACCCAAATCTAAATCTCTCTGCCCCACCTGCAGTGCAACGTGGTTTTGCCCAGTTGTCTGCTTTTTTCCTTTGCTAACATACCTGAATCTGAACCTTTGTCTTAATTTAAACACAAGTGGCAGTTTAATTAGCAGTTTCAACTAGAGCTTGTTCGTAATGATTAAGACCTCTCCTTAGTCCATAAAATTTTTAAGTGTTTCCTTGGCGTATGTTTAAGTTGTATATTTGCCCAAAATAAATTTCACACTAGACTTTAATTGGAGTTAATAGTGGGATCATTTACATGTTATTAAGGGAAAAAATTCAAGTATGAAAAAGCTATTTCCAATAATCTATTATTTATTTTTTATATTACCTGTGTTAATCTTCCAAGAAGAAACATCAATCAGGATTAAAATTAATTTTACATATTAAATCCAAGTATATGTGCAGCGAGCTCTGTGGAAATCAATGCAATTAACACATATGAATGTGAAAGCTTTGTCTCCTACAGACTTGTACGAATAACTCTAAGTTAGTTGGAAAATATTGATGTTTCTGGTGTGAAATATGACCGCCAACTAGAGATGAGCGGGTTCGGTTTCTCTGAATCCGAACCCGCACGAACTTCATGTTTTTTTCACGGGTCCGAGCAGACTCGGATCCTCCCGCCTTGCTCGGTTAACCCGAGCGCGCCCGAACGTCATCATGACGCTGTCGGATTCTCGCGAGACTCGGATTCTATATAAGGAGCCGCGCGTCGCCGCCATTTTCACACGTGCATTGAGATTGATAGGGAGAGGACGTGGCTGGCGTCCTCTCCATTTAGATTAGGGTTGAGAGAGAGAGAGAGAGATTGACCTGAGGCTGTGATACTGTAGAAGAGAGTGCAGAGTTTAGTGACTGACGACCACAGTGACCACCAGACAGTGCAGTTGTTTGTTTTATTTAATATATCCGTTCTCTGCCTGAAAAAAACGATACACACAGTGACTCAGTCACATACCATATCTGTGTGCACTGCTCAGCCCAGTGTGCTGCATCAATGTATATATATATATATCTGACTGTGCTCAGCTCACACAGCTTATAATTGTGGGGGAGACTGGGGAGCACTGCAGTGCCAGTTATAGGTTATAGCAGGAGCCAGGAGTACATAATATTATATTAAAATTAAACAGTGCACACTTTTGCTGCAGGAGTGCCACTGCCAGTGTGACTAGTGACCAGTGACCTGACCACCAGTATATATAATATTAGTAGTATACTATCTCTTTATCAACCAGTCTATATTAGCAGCAGACACAGTACAGTGCGGTAGCTCACGGCTGTGGCTACCTCTGTGTCGGCACTCGGCAGCCCGTCCATAATTGTATATACCACCTAACCGTGGTTTTTTTTTCTTTCTTTATAGTCATACTAGTTACGAGTATACTATCTCTTTATCAACCAGTCTATATTAGCAGCAGACACAGTACAGTGCGGTAGTTCACGGCTGTGGCTACCTCTGTGTCGGCACTCGGCAGCCCGTCCATAATTGTATATACCACCTAACCGTGGTATTTTTTTCTTTCTTTATACATACATACTAGTTACGAGTATACTATCTCTTTATCAACCAGTCTATATTAGCAGCAGACACAGTACAGTGCGGTAGTTCACGGCTGTGGCTACCTCTGTGTCGGCACTCGGCAGCCCGTCCATAATTGTATATACCACCTAACCGTGGTTTTTTTTTCTTTCTTTATACATACATACTAGTTACGAGTATACTATCTCTTTATCAACCAGTCTATATATTAGCAGCAGACACAGTACAGTGCGGTAGTTCACGGCTGTGGCTACCTCTGTGTCGGCACTCGGCAGCCCGTCCATAATTGTATATACCACCTAACCGTGGTTTTTTTTTCTTTCTTTATAGTCATACTAGTTACGAGTATACTATCTCTTTATCAACCAGTCTATATTAGCAGCAGACACAGTACAGTGCGGTAGTTCACGGCTGTGGCTACCTCTGTGTCGGCACTCGGCAGCCCGTCCATAATTGTATATACCACCTAACCGTGGTTTTTTTTTCTTTCTTTATACATACATACTAGTTACGAGTATACTATCTCTTTATCAACCAGTCTATATATTAGCAGCAGACACAGTACAGTGCGGTAGTTCACGGCTGTGGCTACCTCTGTGTCGGCACTCGGCAGCCCGTCCATAATTGTATATACCACCTAACCGTGGTTTTTTTTTCTTTCTTTATAGTCATACTAGTTACGAGTATACTATCTCTTTATCAACCAGTCTATATTAGCAGCAGACACAGTACAGTGCGGTAGTTCACGGCTGTGGCTACCTCTGTGTCGGCACTCGGCAGCCCGTCCATAATTGTATATACCACCTAACCGTGGTTTTTTTTTCTTTCTTTATACATACATACTAGTTACGAGTATACTATCTCTTTATCAACCAGTCTATATTAGCAGCAGACACAGTACAGTGCGGTAGTTCACGGCTGTGGCTACCTCTGTGTCGGCACTCGGCAGCCCGTCCATAATTGTATATACCACCTAACCGTGGTTTTTTTTTCTTTCTTTATACATACATACTAGTTACGAGTATACTATCTCTTTATCAACCAGTCTATATATTAGCAGCAGACACAGTACAGTGCGGTAGTTCACGGCTGTGGCTACCTCTGTGTCGGCACTCGGCAGCCCGTCCATAATTGTATATACCACCTAACCGTGGTTTTTTTTTCTTTCTTTATACATACATACTAGTTACGAGTATACTATCTCTTTATCAACCAGTCTATATATTAGCAGCAGACACAGTACAGCGCGGTAGTTCACGGCTGTGGCTACCTCTGTGTCGGCACTCGGCAGCCCGTCCATAATTGTATATACCACCTAACCGTGGTTTTTTTTCTTTCTTTATACATACATACTAGTTACGAGTATACTATCTCTTTATCAACCAGTCTATATATTAGCAGCAGACACAGTACAGTGCGGTAGTTCACGGCTGTGGCTACCTCTGTGTCGGCACTCGGCAGCCCGTCCATAATTGTATATACCACCTAACCGTGGTTTTTTTTTCTTTCTTTATACATACATACTAGTTACGAGTATACTATCTCTTTATCAACCAGTCTATATATTAGCAGCAGACACAGTACAGTGCGGTAGTTCACGGCTGTGGCTACCTCTGTGTCGGCACTCGGCAGCCCGTCCATAATTGTATATACCACCTAACCGTGGTTTTTTTTTCTTTCTTTATACATACATACTAGTTACGAGTATACTATCTCTTTATCAACCAGTCTATATATTAGCAGCAGACACAGTACAGCGCGGTAGTTCACGGCTGTGGCTACCTCTGTGTCGGCACTCGGCAGCCCGTCCATAATTGTATATACCACCTAACCGTGGTTTTTTTTCTTTCTTTATACATACATACTAGTTACGAGTATACTATCTCTTTATCAACCAGTCTATATATTAGCAGCAGACACAGTACAGTGCGGTAGTTCACGGCTGTGGCTACCTCTGTGTCGGCACTCGGCAGCCCGTCCATAATTGTATATACCACCTAACCGTGGTTTTTTTTTCTTTCTTTATACATACATACTAGTTACGAGTATACTATCTCTTTATCAACCAGTCTATATATTAGCAGCAGACACAGTACAGTGCGGTAGTTCACGGCTGTGGCTACCTCTGTGTCGGCACTCGGCAGCCCGTCCATAATTGTATATACCACCTAACCGTGGTTTTTTTTTCTTTCTTTATACATACATACTAGTTACGAGTATACTATCTCTTTATCAACCAGTCTATATATTAGCAGCAGACACAGTACAGTGCGGTAGTTCACGGCTGTGGCTACCTCTGTGTCGGCACTCGGCAGCCCGTCCATAATTGTATATACCACCTAACCGTGGTTTTTTTTTCTTTCTTTATACATACATACTAGTTACGAGTATACTATCTCTTTATCAACCAGTCTATATATTAGCAGCAGACACAGTACAGTGCGGTAGTTCACGGCTGTGGCTACCTCTGTGTCGGCACTCGGCAGCCCGTCCATAATTGTATACTAGTATCCAATCCATCCATCTCCATTGTTTACCTGAGGTGCCTTTTAGTTGTGCCTATTAAAATATGGAGAACAAAAATGTTGAGGTTCCAAAATTAGGGAAAGATCAAGATCCACTTCCATCTCGTGCTGAAGCTGCTGCCACTAGTCATGGCCGAGACGATGAAATGCAAGCAACGTCGTCTGCCAAGGCCGATGCCCAATGTCATAGTACAGAGCATGTCAAATCCAAAACACCAAATATCAGTAAAAAAAGGACTCCAAAACCTAAAATAAAATTGTCGGAGGAGAAGCGTAAACTTGCCAATATGCCATTTACCACACGGAGTGGCAAGGAACGGCTGAGGCCCTGGCCTATGTTCATGGCTAGTGGTTCAGCTTCACATGAGGATGGAAGCACTCAGCCTCTCGCTAGAAAAATGAAAAGACTAAAGCTGGCAAAAGCAGTAGCACCGCAAAGAACTGTGCGTTCTTCGAAATCCCAAATCCACAAGGAGAGTCCGACTCCAATTGTGTCGGTTGCGATGCCTGACCTTCCCAACACTGGACGTGAAGAGCATGCGCCTTCCACCATTTGCACGCCCCCTGCAAGTGATGGAAGGAGCACCCGCAGTCCAGTTCCTGATAGTCAGATTGAAGATGTCAGTGTTGAAGTACACCAGGATGAGGAGGATATGGGTGTTGCTGGCGCTGGGGAGGAAATTGACCAGGAGGATTCTGATGGTGAGGTGGTTTGTTTAAGTCAGGCACCCGGGGAGACACCTGTTGTCCGTGGTAGGAATATGGCCGTTGACATGCCTGGTGAAAATACCAAAAAAATCAGCTCTTCGGTGTGGAAGTATTTCACCAGAAATGCGGACAACAGGTGTCAAGCCGTGTGTTCCCTTTGTCAAGCTGTAATAAGTAGGGGTAAGGACGTTAACCACCTCGGAACATCCTCCCTTATACGTCACCTGCAGCGCATTCATAATAAGTCAGTGACTAGTTCAAAAACTTTGGGTGACAGCGGAAGCAGTCCACTGACCAGTAAATCCCTTCCTCTTGTAACCAAGCTCACGCAAACCACCCCACCAACTCCCTCAGTGTCAATTTCCTCCTTCCCCAGGAATGCCAATAGTCCTGCAGGCAATGTCACTGGCAATTCTGACGAGTCCTCTCCTGCCTGGGATTCCTCCGATGCATACTTGCGTGTAACGCCTACTGCTGCTGGCGCTGCTGTTGTTGCTGCTGGGAGTCGATGGTCATCCCAGAGGGGAAGTCGTAAGCCCACTTGTACTACTTCCAGTAAGCAATTGACTGTTCAACAGTCCTTTGCGAGGAAGATGAAATATCACAGCAGTCATACTGCTGCAAAGCGGATAACTGAGGCCTTGACAACTATGTTGGTGTTAGACGTGCGTCCGGTATCCGCCGTTAGTTCACAGGGAACTAGACAATTTATTGAGGCAGTGTGCCCCCTTTACCAAATACCATCTAGGTTCCACTTCTCTAGGCAGGCGATACCGAGAATGTACACGGACGTCAGAAAAAGACTCACCATTGTCCTAAAAAATGCAGTTGTACCCAATGTCCACTTAACCACGGACATGTGGACAAGTGGAGCAGGGCAGGGTCAGGACTATATGACTGTGACAGCCCACTGGGTAGATGTATGGACTCCCGCCGCAAGAACAGCAGCGGCGGCACCAGTAGCAGCATCTCGCAAACGCCAACTCTTTCCTAGGCAGGCTACGCTTTGTATCACCGCTTTCCAGAATACGCACACAGCTGAAAACCTCTTACGGCAACTGAGGAAGATCATCGCGGAATGGCTTACCCCAATTGGACTCTCCTGTGGATTTGTGGCATCGGACAACGCCAGCAATATTGTGTGTGCATTAAATATGGGCAAATTCCAGCACGTCCCATGTTTTGCACATACCTTGAATTTGGTGGTGCAGAATTTTTTAAAAAACGACAGGGGCGTGCAAGAGATGCTGTCGGTGGCCAGAAGAATTGCGGGACACTTTCGGCGTACAGGCACCACGTACAGAAGACTGGAGCACCACCAAAAACTACTGAACCTGCCCTGCCATCATCTTAAGCAAGAAGTGGTAACGAGGTGGAATTCAACCCTCTATATGCTTCAGAGGTTGGAGGAGCAGCAAAAGGCCATTCAAGCCTATACAATTGAGCACGATATAGTAGGTGGAATGCACCTGTCTCAAGCGCAGTGGAGAATGATTTCAACGTTGTGCAAGGTTCTGATGCCCTTTGAACTTGCCACACGTGAAGTCAGTTCAGACACTGCCAGCCTGAGTCAGGTCATTCCCCTCATCAGGCTTTTGCAGAAGAAGCTGGAGACATTGAAGGAGGAGCTAACACGGAGCGATTCCGCTAGGCATGTGGGACTTGTGGATGGAGCCCTTAATTCGCTTAACAAGGATTCACGGGTGGTCAATCTGTTGAAATCAGAGCACTACATTTTGGCCACCGTGCTCGATCCTAGATTTAAAGCCTACCTTGGATCTCTCTTTCCGGCAGACACAAGTCTGCTGGGGTTGAAAGACCTGCTGGTGACAAAATTGTCAAGTCAAGCGGAACGCGACCTGTCAACATCTCCTCCTTCACATTCTCCCGCAACTGGGGGTGCGAGGAAAAGGCTCAGAATTCCGAGCCCACCCGCTGGCGGTGATGCAGGGCAGTCTGGAGCGACTGCTGATGCTGACATCTGGTCCGGACTGAAGGACCTGACAACGATTACGGACATGTCGTCTACTGTCACTGCATATGATTCTCTCAACATTGATAGAAGGGTGGAGGATTATATGAGTGACCGCATCCAAGTAGGCACGTCACACAGTCCGTACTTATACTGGCAGGAAAAAGAGGCAATTTGGAGGCCCTTGCACAAACTGGCTTTATTCTACCTAAGTTGCCCTCCCACAAGTGTGTACTCCGAAAGAGTGTTTAGTGCCGCCGCTCACCTTGTCAGCAATCGGCGTACGAGGTTACATCCAGAAAATGTGGAGAAGATGATGTTCATTAAAATGAATTATAATCAATTCCTCCGCGGAGACATTGACCAGCAGCAATTGCCTCCACAAAGTACACAGGGAGCTGAGATGGTGGATTCCAGTGGGGACGAATTGATAATCTGTGAGGAGGGGGATGTACACGGTGATATATCGGAGGGTGATGATGAGGTGGACATCTTGCCTCTGTAGAGCCAGTTTGTGCAAGGAGAGATTAATTGCTTCTTTTTTGGGGGGGGTCCAAACCAACCCGTCATATCAGTCACAGTCGTGTGGCAGACCCTGTCACTGAAATGATGGGTTGGTTAAAGTGTGCATGTCCTGTTTTGTTTATACAACATAAGGGTGGGTGGGAGGGCCCAAGGACAATTCCATCTTGCACCTCTTTTTTCTTTTCTTTTTCTTTGCGTCATGTGCTGTTTGGGGAGGGTTTTTTGGAAGGGACATCCTGCGTGACACTGCAGTGCCACTCCTAGATGGGCCCGGTGTTTGTGTCGGCCACTAGGGTCGCTTATCTTACTCACACAGCTACCTCATTGTGCCTCTTTTTTTCTTTGCGTCATGTGCTGTTTGGGGAGGGTTTTTTGGAAGGGACATCCTGCGTGACACTGCAGTGCCACTCCTAGATGGGCCCGGTGTTTGTGTCGGCCACTAGGGTCGCTAATCTTACTCACACAGCTACCTCATTGCGCCTCTTTTTTTCTTTGCGTCATGTGCTGTTTGGGGAGGGTTTTTTGGAAGGGCCATCCTGCGTGACACTGCAGTGCCACTCCTAGATGGGCCCGGTGTTTGTGTTTGCCACTAGAGTCGCTTATCTTACTCACACAGCGACCTCGGTGCAAATTTTAGGACTAAAAATAATATTGTGAGGTGTGAGGTATTCAGAATAGACTGCAAATGAGTGGAAATTATGGTTTTTGAGGTTAATAATACTTTGGGATCAAAATGACCGCCAAATTCTATGATTTAAGCTGTTTTTTAGGTTTTTTGGAAAAAAACACCCGAATCCAAAACACACCCGAATCCGACAAAAAAAATTCGGTGAGGTTTTGCCAAAACGCGGTCGAACCCAAAACACGGCCGCGGAACCGAACCCAAAACCAAAACACAAAACCCGAAAAATTTCCGGCGCTCATCTCTACCGCCAACCTGGAAGATATTCAAGTCTAGTTAACTGACAGTGAACTAGGTGAATCTGGACACCTGGATCTACCATTGCACAGTTGGCAACAGCGCTGCAAATACATTAAAACATGTTATTACTGCTATGGCTTTTACACTCCTGTTCTATTTTCAATTTCCTGTGTTTTGATTCCTCTCAGCTGCCCAAGTATATGAAATAGCAAAATACATGTGGCTAAATCTAAGGTAATCAAACAGTACAGGAGATAAATATGTTTTACAACAGAAGGATATTTTCTTTGGATGTCATGACCTTCACATGGATAAAATATGCTAATGTAGGCTTATGTCACTTGAATGTGGCACCTTAGGCTCTAGAAATACTTTAGCAACCTACAGATTGAGCCATGTACTCCTGAAAGTAGGGGGGTATGGAGTACCATTAAGAAATGGGGCTGGGGCATACTTTATAAGGGGCATTTTTGTAAAATGGTGTCAGTGGCATACCTGTGTGTGCAGGGGCGTAAGTTATTATAAGACGCCCGGAGGCGAAAAAGTTTATATTGCACCCCCCCCCCACGGCCCAGTCCAGGTATACACTCACAGCCACATATACACGCATACACGCACTCACATATATACAAATACACACCCGACCACATATACACACAGCATATACACACACACACACACACACACACACACACACACACACACACACATTATACCACTTATACACACATAGCCACAAATATACACAAACATAGCCACATATATACTTAATCACAGTCACATACACATCTATACAAATACACACATACATATACACACACACACACACACACTGTCCCCCACCCTGACACTTTCCTCCATAAGATACCTCTTCTCACCTGCCTCAGTGTAAGCATGCAGGAGCTGGGCAGCGGCGTTGTGCTGCAGAAGCTGAAGCCGGGAAGCTGTGCTGTGGTGGTCAGGAGCCGGAGCCGGGTAGCGGCACTGTGGGGTGGAAGCCGGCCAGCCGTGATGTCATCAGGCTGAAGCCGGGTAGCTGCGCTATGGGGGCGGGAGCTGAAGCGTCGCGGTATCATCATCCTGGAGCCGGGCAGCCGCACTTCTCAGGGGGCGGGAGCCGGGGTGTCATTCGGGAGACGGGAGCCACAGCCGGACAACCACACTGTCGGAGGCAATGGAGAAGGTGCCCCCTTCATTGCTGGAGACCGGCGGCATCCGACTCCATTGCCTCCCAGACTTCCGCCATTGTGTGTGTGGCATAATATGTAATAGGCATTACTGGGTGTGGTATAATGTGTAATAGGCATTACAGTGTGCCATAATGTGTAATGGGCATTATGGTATGTGGCATAATGTGTAATGGGTGTTATGGTGTCTGGCATAATGTGTAATGGGCATTACGGTGTTTGGCATATTGTGCAAGTGGCATTCTGGTGTTTTGCCTATTGTCATGTAGCCACTCCCCTAGTTTTGTGTGACCACGGCACCCATGACACATGACCACGCCAATTTTTACTATCAGTACCACTTAGAACTAGAGATGAGCGCCGGAAATTTTTCGGGTTTTGTGTTTTGGTTTTGGGTTCGGTTCCGCGGCCGTGTTTTGGGTTCGACCGCGTTTTGGCAAAACCTCACCGAATTTTTTTTGTCGGATTCGGGTGTGTTTTGGATTCGGGTGTTTTTTTCCAAAAAACCTAAAAAACAGCTTAAATCATAGAATTTGGCGGTCATTTTGATCCCAAAGTATTATTAACCTCAAAAACCATAATTTCCACTCATTTTCAGTCTATTCTGAATACCTCACACCTCACAATATTATTTTTAGTCCTAAAATTTGCACCGAGGTCGCTGTGTGAGTAAGATAAGCGACCCTAGTGGCCGACACAAACACCGGGCCCATCTAGGAGTGGCACTGCAGTGTCACGCAGGATGGCCCTTCCAAAAAACCCTCCCCAAACAGCACATGACGCAAAGAAAAAAAGAGGCGCAATGAGGTAGCTGTGTGAGTAAGATTAGCGACCCTAGTGGCCGACACAAACACCGGGCCCATCTAGGAGTGGCACTGCAGTGTCACGCAGGATGTCCCTTCCAAAAAACCCTCCCCAAACAGCACATGACGCAAAGAAAAAAAGAGGCGCAATGAGGTAGCTGTGTGAGTAAGATAAGCGACCCTAGTGGCCGACACAAACACCGGGCCCATCTAGGAGTGTCACTGCAGTGTCACGCAGGATGTCCCTTCCAAAAAACCCTCCCCAAACAGCACATGACGCAAAGAAAAAAAGAGGCGCAATGAGGTAGCTGTGTGAGTAAGATAAGCGACCCTAGTGGCCGACACAAACACCGGGCCCATCTAGGAGTGGCACTGCAGTGTCACGCAGGATGTCCCTTCCAAAAAACCCTCCCCAAACAGCACATGACGCAAAGAAAAAGAAAAGAAAAAAGAGGTGCAAGATGGAATTGTCCTTGGGCCCTCCCACCCACCCTTATGTTGTATAAACAGGACATGCACACTTTAACCAACCCATCATTTCAGTGACAGGGTCTGCCACACGACTGTGACTGATATGACGGGTTGGTTTGGACCCCCACCAAAAAAGAAGCAATTAATCTCTCCTTGCACAAACTGGCTCTACAGAGGCAAGATGTCCACCTCATCATCATCCTCCGATATATCACCGTGTACATCCCCCTCCTCACAGATTATCAATTCGTCCCCACTGGAATCCACCATCTCAGCTCCCTGTGTACTTTGTGGAGGCAATTGCTGCTGGTCAATGTCTCCACGGAGGAATTGATTATAATTCATTTTAATGAACATCATCTTCTCCACATTTTCTGGATGTAACCTCGTACGCCGATTGCTGACAAGGTGAGCGGCGGCACTAAACACTCTTTCGGAGTACACACTTGTGGGAGGGCAACTTAGGTAGAATAAAGCCAGTTTGTGCAAGGGCCTCCAAATTGCCTCTTTTTCCTGCCAGTATAAGTACGGACTGTGTGACGTGCCTACTTGGATGCGGTCACTCATATAATCCTCCACCATTCTTTCAATGGGGAGAGAATCATATGCAGTGACAGTAGACGACATGTCCGTAATCGTTGACAGGTCCTTCAGTCCGGACCAGATGTCAGCATCAGCAGTCGCTCCAGACTGCCCTGCATCACCGCCAGAGGGTGGGCTCGGAATTCTGAGCCTTTTCCTCGCACCCCCAGTTGCGGGAGAATGTGAAGGAGGAGATGTTGACAGGTCGCGTTCCGCTTGACTTGACAATTTTCTCACCAGCAGGTCTTTGAACCCCAGCAGACTTGTGTCTGCCGGAAAGAGAGATCCAAGGTAGGTTTTAAATCTAGGATCGAGCACGGTGGCCAAAATGTAGTGCTCTGATTTCAACAGATTGACCACCCGTGAATCCTTGTTAAGCGTATTAAGGGCTCCATCCACAAGTCCCACATGCCTAGCGGAATCGCTCCGTGTTAGCTCCTCCTTCAATGTCTCCAGCTTCTTCTGCAAAAGCCTGATGAGGGGAATGACCTGACTCAGGCTGGCAGTGTCTGAACTGACTTCACGTGTGGCAAGTTCAAAGGGCAGCAGAACCTTGCACAACGTTGAAATCAATCTCCACTGCGCTTGAGACAGGTGCATTCCACCTCCTATATCGTGCTGAATTGTATAGGCTTGAATGGCCTTTTGCTGCTCCTCCAACCTCTGAAGCATATATAGGGTTGAATTCCACCTCGTTACCACTTCTTGCTTCAGATGATGGCAGGGCAGGTTCAGGCGTTTTTGGTGTTGCTCCAGTCTTCTGTACGTGGTGCCTGTACGCCGAAAGTGTCCCGCAATTCTTCTGGCCACCGACAGCATCTCTTGCACGCCCCTGTCGTTTTTTAAAAAATTCTGCACCACCAAATTCAAGGTATGTGCAAAACATGGGACGTGCTGGAATTTGCCCATATTTAATGCACACACAATATTGCTGGCGTTGTCCGATGCCACAAATCCACAGGAGAGTCCAATTGGGGTAAGCCATTCCGCGATGATCTTCCTCAGTTGCCGTAAGAGGTTTTCAGCTGTGTGCGTATTCTGGAAACCGGTGATACAAAGCGTAGCCTGCCTAGGAAAGAGTTGGCGTTTGCGAGATGCTGCTACTGGTGCCGCCGCTGCTGTTCTTGCGGCGGGAGTCCATACATCTACCCAGTGGGCTGTCACAGTCATATAGTCCTGACCCTGCCCTGCTCCACTTGTCCACATGTCCGTGGTTAAGTGGACATTGGGTACAGCTGCATTTTTTAGGACACTGGTGACTCTTTTTCTGAGGTCTGTGTACATTTTCGGTATCGCCTGCCTAGAGAAATGGAACCTAGATGGTATTTGGTACCGGGGACACAGTACCTCCAACAAGTCTCTAGTTGGCTCTGCAGTAATGATGGATACCGGAACCACGTTTCTCACCACCCAGGATGTCAAGGCCTCAGTTATCCGCTTTGCAGTAGGATGACTGCTGTGATATTTCATCTTCCTCGCAAAGGACTGTTGGACAGTCAATTGCTTGGTGGAAGTAGTAAAAGTGGTCTTACGACTTCCCCTCTGGGATGACCATCGACTCCCAGCAGCAACAACAGCAGCGCCAGCAGCAGTAGGCGTTACACGCAAGGATGCATCGGAGGAATCCCAGGCAGGAGAGGACTCGTCAGAATTGCCAGTGACATGGCCTGCAGGACTATTGGCATTCCTGGGGAAGGAGGAAATTGACACTGAGGGAGTTGGTGGGGTGGTTTGCGTGAGCTTGGTTACAAGAGGAAGGGATTTACTGGTCAGTGGACTGCTTCCGCTGTCGGCCCAAGTTTTTGAACTTGTCACTGACTTATTATGAATGCGCTGCAGGTGACGTATAAGGGAGGATGTTCCGAGGTGGTTAACGTCCTTACCCCTACTTATTACAGCTTGACAAAGGGAACACACGGCTTGACACCTGTTGTCCGCATTTCTGGTGAAATACTTCCACACCGAAGAGCTGATTTTTTTGGTATTTTCACCAGGCATGTCAACGGCCATATTCCTACCACGGACAACAGGTGTCTCCCCGGGTGCCTGACTTAAACAAACCACCTCACCATCAGAATCCTCCTGGTCAATTTCCTCCCCAGCGCCAGCAACACCCATATCCTCCTCATCCTGGTGTACTTCAACACTGACATCTTCAATCTGACTATCAGGAACTGGACTGCGGGTGCTCCTTCCATCACTTGCAGGGGGCGTGCAAATGGTGGAAGGCGCATGCTCTTCACGTCCAGTGTTGGGAAGGTCAGGCATCGCAACCGACACAATTGGAGTCGGACTCTCCTTGTGGATTTGGGATTTCGAAGAACGCACAGTTCTTTGCGGTGCTACTGCTTTTGCCAGCTTTAGTCTTTTCATTTTTCTAGCGAGAGGCTGAGTGCTTCCATCCTCATGTGAAGCTGAACCACTAGCCATGAACATAGACCAGGGCCTCAGCCGTTCCTTGCCACTCCGTGTGGTAAATGGCATATTGGCAAGTTTACGCTTCTCCTCCGACAATTTTATTTTAGGTTTTGGAGTCCTTTTTTTACTGATATTTGGTGTTTTGGATTTGACATGCTCTGTACTATGACATTGGGCATCGGCCTTGGCAGACGACGTTGCTGGCATTTCATCGTCTCGGCCATGACTAGTGGCAGCAGCTTCAGCACGAGGTGGAAGTGGATCTTGATCTTTCCCTAATTTTGGAACCTCAACATTTTTGTTCTCCATATTTTAATAGGCACAACTAAAAGGCACCTCAGGTAAACAATGGAGATGGATGGATTGGATACTAGTATACAATTATGGACGGGCTGCCGAGTGCCGACACAGAGGTAGCCACAGCCGTGAACTACCGCACTGTACTGTGTCTGCTGCTAATATATAGACTGGTTGATAAAGAGATAGTATACTCGTAACTAGTATGTATGTATAAAGAAAGAAAAAAAAAACACGGTTAGGTGGTATATACAATTATGGACGGGCTGCCGAGTGCCGACACAGAGGTAGCCACAGCCGTGAACTACCGCACTGTACTGTGTCTGCTGCTAATATAGACTGGTTGATAAAGAGATAGTATACTCGTAACTAGTATGTAACTAGTATGTTGTCAGCAATCGGCGTACGAGGTTACATCCAGAAATGTGGAGAAGATGATGTTCATTAAAATGAATTATAATCAATTCCTCCGCGGAGACATTGACCAGCAGCAATTGCCTCCACAAAGTACACAGGGAGCTGAGATGGTGGATTCCAGTGGGGACGAATTGATAATCTGTGAGGAGGGGGATGTACACGGTGATATATCGGAGGGTGATGATGAGGTGGACATCTTGCCTCTGTAGAGCCAGTTTGTGCAAGGAGAGATTAATTGCTTCTTTTTTTGGGGGGGTCCAAACCAACCCGTCATATCAGTCACAGTCGTGTGGCAGACCCTGTCACTGAAATGATGGGTTGGTTAAAGTGTGCATGTCCTGTTTTGTTTATACAACATAAGGGTGGGTGGGAGGGCCCAAGGACAATTCCATCTTGCACCTCTTTTTTCTTTTCTTTTTCTTTGCGTCATGTGCTGTTTGGGGAGGGTTTTTTGGAAGGGACATCCTGCGTGACACTGCAGTGCCACTCCTAGATGGGCCCGGTGTTTGTGTCGGCCACTAGGGTCGCTTATCTTACTCACACAGCTACCTCATTGCGCCTCTTTTTTTCTTTGCGTCATGTGCTGTTTGGGGAGGGTTTTTTGGAAGGGACATCCTGCGTGACACTGCAGTGCCACTCCTAGATGGGCCCGGTGTTTGTGTCGGCCACTAGGGTCGCTAATCTTACTCACACAGCTACCTCATTGCGCCTCTTTTTTTCTTTGCGTCATGTGCTGTTTGGGGAGGGTTTTTTGGAAGGGACATCCTGCGTGACACTGCAGTGCCACTCCTAGATGGGCCCGGTGTTTGTGTCGGCCACTAGGGTCGCTAATCTTACTCACACAGCTACCTCATTGCGCCTCTTTTTTTCTTTGCGTCATGTGCTGTTTGGGGAGGGTTTTTTGGAAGGGCCATCCTGCGTGACACTGCAGTGCCACTCCTAGATGGGCCCGGTGTTTGTGTTTGCCACTAGAGTCGCTTATCTTACTCACACAGCGACCTCGGTGCAAATTTTAGGACTAAAAATAATATTGTGAGGTGTGAGGTATTCAGAATAGACTGAAAATGAGTGGAAATTATGGTTTTTGAGGTTAATAATACTTTGGGATCAAAATGACCGCCAAATTCTATGATTTAAGCTGTTTTTTAGGTTTTTTGGAAAAAAACACCCGAATCCAAAACACACCCGAATCCGACAAAAAAAATTCGGTGAGGTTTTGCCAAAACGCGGTCGAACCCAAAACACGGCCGCGGAACCGAACCCAAAACCAAAACACAAAACCCGAAAAATTTCCGGCGCTCATCTCTACCGCCAACCTGGAAGATATTCAAGTCTAGTTAACTGACAGTGAACTAGGTGAATCTGGACACCTGGATCTACCATTGCACAGTTGGCAACAGCGCTGCAAATACATTAAAACATGTTATTACTGCTATGGCTTTTACACTCCTGTTCTATTTTCAATTTCCTGTGTTTTGATTCCTCTCAGCTGCCCAAGTATATGAAATAGCAAAATACATGTGGCTAAATCTAAGGTAATCAAACAGTACAGGAGATAAATATGTTTTACAACAGAAGGATATTTTCTTTGGATGTCATGACCTTCACATGGATAAAATATGCTAATGTAGGCTTATGTCACTTGAATGTGGCACCTTAGGCTCTAGAAATACTTTAGCAACCTACAGATTGAGCCATGTACTCCTGAAAGTAGGGGGGTATGGAGTACCATTAAGAAATGGGGCTGGGGCATACTTTATAAGGGGCATTTTTGTAAAATGGTGTCAGTGGCATACCTGTGTGTGCAGGGGCGTAAGTTATTATAAGACGCCCGGAGGCGAAAAAGTTTATATTGCACCCCCCCCCCACGGCCCAGTCCAGGTATACACTCACAGCCACATATACACGCATACACGCACTCACATATATACAAATACACACCCGACCACATATACACACAGCATAGACACACACACACACACACACACACACACACGCACACACACACATTATACCACTTATACACACATAGCCACAAATATACACAAACATAGCCACATATATACTTAATCACAGTCACATACACATCTATACAAATACACACATACATATACACACACACACACACTGTCCCCCACCCTGACACTTTCCTCCATAAGATACCTCTTCTCACCTGCCTCAGTGTAAGCATGCAGGAGCTGGGCAGCGGCGTTGTGCTGCAGAAGCTGAAGCCGGGAAGCTGTGCTGTGGTGGTCAGGAGCCGGAGCCGGGTAGCGGCACTGTGGGGTGGAAGCCGGCCAGCCGTGATGTCATCAGGCTGAAGCCGGGTAGCTGCGCTATGGGGGCGGGAGCTGAAGCGTCGCGGTATCATCATCCTGGAGCCGGGCAGCCGCACTTCTCAGGGGGCGGGAGCCGGGGTGTCATTCGGGAGACGGGAGCCACAGCCGGACAACCACACTGTCGGAGGCAATGGAGAAGGTGCCCCCTTCATTGCTGGAGACCGGCGGCATCCGACTCCATTGCCTCCCAGACTTCCGCCATTGTGTGTGTGGCATAATATGTAATAGGCATTACTGGGTGTGGTATAATGTGTAATAGGCATTACAGTGTGCCATAATGTGTAATGGGCATTATGGTATGTGGCATAATGTGTAATGGGTGTTATGGTGTCTGGCATAATGTGTAATGGGCATTACGGTGTTTGGCATATTGTGCAAGTGGCATTCTGGTGTTTTGCCTATTGTCATGTAGCCACTCCCCTAGTTTTGTGTGACCACGGCACCCATGACACATGACCACGCCAATTTTTACTATCAGTACCACTTAGAACTAGAGATGAGCGCCGGAAATTTTTCGGGTTTTGTGTTTTGGTTTTGGGTTCGGTTCCGCGGCCGTGTTTTGGGTTCGACCGCGTTTTGGCAAAACCTCACCGAATTTTTTTTGTCGGATTCGGGTGTGTTTTGGATTCGGGTGTTTTTTTCCAAAAAACCTAAAAAACAGCTTAAATCATAGAATTTGGCGGTCATTTTGATCCCAAAGTATTATTAACCTCAAAAACCATAATTTCCACTCATTTTCAGTCTATTCTGAAATGAATACCTCACACCTCACAATATTATTTTTAGTCCTAAAATTTGCACCGAGGTCGCTGTGTGAGTAAGATAAGCGACCCTAGTGGCCGACACAAACACCGGGCCCATCTAGGAGTGGCACTGCAGTGTCACGCAGGATGGCCCTTCCAAAAAACCCTCCCCAAACAGCACATGACGCAAAGAAAAAAAGAGGCGCAATGAGGTAGCTGTGTGAGTAAGATTAGCGACCCTAGTGGCCGACACAAACACCGGGCCCATCTAGGAGTGGCACTGCAGTGTCACGCAGGATGTCCCTTCCAAAAAACCCTCCCCAAACAGCACATGACGCAAAGAAAAAAAGAGGCGCAATGAGGTAGCTGTGTGAGTAAGATAAGCGACCCTAGTGGCCGACACAAACACCGGGCCCATCTAGGAGTGTCACTGCAGTGTCACGCAGGATGTCCCTTCCAAAAAACCCTCCCCAAACAGCACATGACGCAAAGAAAAAAAGAGGCGCAATGAGGTAGCTGTGTGAGTAAGATAAGCGACCCTAGTGGCCGACACAAACACCGGGCCCATCTAGGAGTGGCACTGCAGTGTCACGCAGGATGTCCCTTCCAAAAAACCCTCCCCAAACAGCACATGACGCAAAGAAAAAGAAAAGAAAAAAGAGGTGCAAGATGGAATTGTCCTTGGGCCCTCCCACCCACCCTTATGTTGTATAAACAGGACATGCACACTTTAACCAACCCATCATTTCAGTGACAGGGTCTGCCACACGACTGTGACTGATATGACGGGTTGGTTTGGACCCCCACCAAAAAAGAAGCAATTAATCTCTCCTTGCACAAACTGGCTCTACAGAGGCAAGATGTCCACCTCATCATCATCCTCCGATATATCACCGTGTACATCCCCCTCCTCACAGATTATCAATTCGTCCCCACTGGAATCCACCATCTCAGCTCCCTGTGTACTTTGTGGAGGCAATTGCTGCTGGTCAATATCTCCACGGAGGAATTGATTATAATTCATTTTAATGAACATCATCTTCTCCACATTTTCTGGATGTAATTCGTACGCCGATTGCTGACAAGGTGAGCGGCGGCACTAAACACTCTTTCGGAGTACACACTTGTGGGAGGGCAACTTAGGTAGAATAAAGCCAGTTTGTGCAAGGGCCTCCAAATTGCCTCTTTTTCCTGCCAGTATAAGTACGGACTGTGTGACGTGCCTACTTGGATGCGGTCACTCATATAATCCTCCACCATTCTTTCAATGGGGAGAGAATCATATGCAGTGACAGTAGACGACATGTCCGTAATCGTTGACAGGTCCTTCAGTCCGGACCAGATGTCAGCATCAGCAGTCGCTCCAGACTGCCCTGCATCACCGCCAGAGGGTGGGCTCGGAATTCTGAGCCTTTTCCTCGCACCCCCAGTTGCGGGAGAATGTGAAGGAGGAGATGTTGACAGGTCGCGTTCCGCTTGACTTGACAATTTTCTCACCAGCAGGTCTTTGAACCCCAGCAGACTTGTGTCTGCCGGAAAGAGAGATCCAAGGTAGGTTTTAAATCTAGGATCGAGCACGGTGGCCAAAATGTAGTGCTCTGATTTCAACAGATTGACCACCCGTGAATCCTTGTTAAGCGTATTAAGGGCTCCATCCACAAGTCCCACATGCCTAGCGGAATCGCTCCGTGTTAGCTCCTCCTTCAATGTCTCCAGCTTCTTCTGCAAAAGCCTGATGAGGGGAATGACCTGACTCAGGCTGGCAGTGTCTGAACTGACTTCACGTGTGGCAAGTTCAAAGGGCAGCAGAACCTTGCACAACGTTGAAATCAATCTCCACTGCGCTTGAGACAGGTGCATTCCACCTACTATATCGTGCTCAATTGTATAGGCTTGAATGGCCTTTTGCTGCTCCTCCAACCTCTGAAGCATATATAGGGTTGAATTCCACCTCGTTACCACTTCTTGCTTCAGATGATGGCAGGGCAGGTTCAGGCGTTTTTGGTGTTGCTCCAGTCTTCTGTACGTGGTGCCTGTACGCCGAAAGTGTCCCGCAATTCTTCTGGCCACCGACAGCATCTCTTGCACGCCCCTGTCGTTTTTTAAAAAATTCTGCACCACCAAATTCAAGGTATGTGCAAAACATGGGACGTGCTGGAATTTGCCCATATTTAATGCACACACAATATTGCTGGCGTTGTCCGATGCCACAAATCCACAGGAGAGTCCAATTGGGGTAAGCCATTCCGCGATGATCTTCCTCAGTTGCCGTAAGAGGTTTTCAGCTGTGTGCGTATTCTGGAAAGCGGTGATACAAAGCGTAGCCTGCCTAGGAAAGAGTTGGCGTTTGCGAGATGCTGCTACTGGTGCCGCCGCTGCTGTTCTTGCGGCGGGAGTCCATACATCTACCAGTGGGCTGTCACAGTCATATAGTCCTGACCCTGCCCTGCTCCACTTGTCCACATGTCCGTGGTTAAGTGGACATTGGGTACAGCTGCATTTTTTAGGACACTGGTGACTCTTTTTCTGAGGTCTGTGTACATTTTCGGTATCGCCTGCCTAGAGAAATGGAACCTAGATGGTATTTGGTACCGGGGACACAGTACCTCCAACAAGTCTCTAGTTGGCTCTGCAGTAATGATGGATACCGGAACCACGTTTCTCACCACCCAGGATGTCAAGGCCTCAGTTATCCGCTTTGCAGTAGGATGACTGCTGTGATATTTCATCTTCCTCGCAAAGGACTGTTGGACAGTCAATTGCTTGGTGGAAGTAGTAAAAGTGGTCTTACGACTTCCCCTCTGGGATGACCATCGACTCCCAGCAGCAACAACAGCAGCGCCAGCAGCAGTAGGCGTTACACGCAAGGATGCATCGGAGGAATCCCAGGCAGGAGAGGACTCGTCAGAATTGCCAGTGACATGGCCTGCAGGACTATTGGCATTCCTGGGGAAGGAGGAAATTGACACTGAGGGAGTTGGTGGGGTGGTTTGCGTGAGCTTGGTTACAAGAGGAAGGGATTTACTGGTCAGTGGACTGCTTCCGCTGTCGGCCCAAGTTTTTGAACTTGTCACTGACTTATTATGAATGCGCTGCAGGTGACGTATAAGGGAGGATGTTCCGAGGTGGTTAACGTCCTTACCCCTACTTATTACAGCTTGACAAAGGGAACACACGGCTTGACACCTGTTGTCCGCATTTCTGGTGAAATACTTCCACACCGAAGAGCTGATTTTTTTGGTATTTTCACCAGGCATGTCAACGGCCATATTCCTACCACGGACAACAGGTGTCTCCCCGGGTGCCTGACTTAAACAAACCACCTCACCATCAGAATCCTCCTGGTCAATTTCCTCCCCAGCGCCAGCAACACCCATATCCTCCTCATCCTGGTGTACTTCAACACTGACATCTTCAATCTGACTATCAGGAACTGGACTGCGGGTGCTCCTTCCATCACTTGCAGGGGGCGTGCAAATGGTGGAAGGCGCATGCTCTTCACGTCCAGTGTTGGGAAGGTCAGGCATCGCAACCGACACAATTGGAGTCGGACTCTCCTTGTGGATTTGGGATTTCGAAGAACGCACAGTTCTTTGCGGTGCTACTGCTTCTGCCAGCTTTAGTCTTTTCATTTTTCTAGCGAGAGGCTGAGTGCTTCCATCCTCATGTGAAGCTGAACCACTAGCCATGAACATAGGCCAGGGCCTCAGCCGTTCCTTGCCACTCCGTGTGGTAAATGGCATATTGGCAAGTTTACGCTTCTCCTCCGACAATTTTATTTTAGGTTTTGGAGTCCTTTTTTTACTGATATTTGGTGTTTTGGATTTGACATGCTCTGTACTATGACATTGGGCATCGGCCTTGGCAGACGACGTTGCTGGCATTTCATCGTCTCGGCCATGACTAGTGGCAGCAGCTTCAGCACGAGGTGGAAGTGGATCTTGATCTTTCCCTAATTTTGGAACCTCAACATTTTTGTTCTCCATATTTTAATAGGCACAACTAAAAGGCACCTCAGGTAAACAATGGAGATGGATGGATTGGATACTAGTATACAATTATGGACGGGCTGCCGAGTGCCGACACAGAGGTAGCCACAGCCGTGAACTACCGCACTGTACTGTGTCTGCTGCTAATATAGACTGGTTGATAAAGAGATAGTATACTCGTAACTAGTATGTATGTATAAAGAAAGAAAAAAAAACCACGGTTAGGTGGTATATACAATTATGGACGGGCTGCCGAGTGCCGACACAGAGGTAGCCACAGCCGTGAACTACCGCACTGTACTGTGTCTGCTACTAATATAGACTGGTTGATAAAGAGATAGTATACTCGTAACTAGTATGTATGTATAAAGAAAGAAAAAAAAACCACGGTTAGGTGGTATATACAATTATGGACGGGCTGCCGAGTGCCGACACAGAGGTAGCCACAGCCGTGAACTACCGCACTGTACTGTGTCTGCTGCTAATATATAGACTGGTTGATAAAGAGATAGTATACTCGTAACTAGTATGTATGTATAAAGAAAGAAAAAAAAACCACGGTTAGGTGGTATATACAATTATGGACGGGCTGCCGAGTGCCGACACAGAGGTAGCCACAGCCGTGAACTACCGCACTGTACTGTGTCTGCTGCTAATATATAGACTGGTTGATAAAGAGATAGTATACTCGTAACTAGTATGTATGTATAAAGAAAGAAAAAAAAACCACGGTTAGGTGGTATATACAATTATGGACGGGCTGCCGAGTGCCGACACAGAGGTAGCCACAGCCGTGAACTACCGCACTGTACTGTGTCTGCTGCTAATATAGACTGGTTGATAAAGAGATAGTATACTCGTAACTAGTATGTATGTATAAAGAAAGAAAAAAAAACCACGGTTAGGTGGTATATACAATTATGGACGGGCTGCCGAGTGCCGACACAGAGGTAGCCACAGCCGTGAACTACCGCACTGTACTGTGTCTGCTGCTAATATAGACTGGTTGATAAAGAGATAGTATACTCATAACTAGTATGACTAT
Organism: Pseudophryne corroboree; assembly: GCF_028390025.1. Lineage (NCBI taxonomy): Eukaryota > Metazoa > Chordata > Amphibia > Anura > Myobatrachidae > Pseudophryne > Pseudophryne corroboree. The sequence goes on along the minus strand of NC_086444.1, from coordinate 975,062,033 downwards.
AAAGAAAGAAAAAAAAACCACGGTTAGGTGGTATATACAATTATGGACGGGCTGCCGAGTGCCGACACAGAGGTAGCCACAGCCGTGAACTACCGCACTGTACTGTGTCTGCTGCTAATATAGACTGGTTGATAAAGAGATAGTATACTACTAATATTATATATACTGGTGGTCATGTCACTGGTCACTAGTCACACTGGCAGTGGCACTCCTGCAGCAAAAGTGTGCACTGTTTAATTTTAATATAATATTATGTACTCCTGGCTCCTGCTATAACCTATAGCTGGCACTGCAGTGCTCCCCAGTCTCCCCCACAATTATAAGCTGTGTGAGCTGAGCACAGTCAGATATATATATACATTGATGCAGCACACTGGGCTGAGCAGTGCACACAGATATGGTATGTGACTGAGTCACTGTGTGTATCGTTTTTTTCAGGCAGAGAACGGATATATTAAATAAAACAAACAACTGCACTGTCTGGTGGTCACTGTGGTCGTCAGTCACTAAACTCTGCACTCTCTTCTACAGTATCACAGCCTCAGGTCAATCTCTCTCTCTCTCTCTCAACCCTAATCTAAATGGAGAGGACGCCAGCCACGTCCTCTCCCTATCAATCTCAATGCACGTGTGAAAATGGCGGCGACGCGCGGCTCCTTATATAGAATCCGAGTCTCGCGAGAATCCGACAGCGTCATGATGACGTTCGGGCGCGCTCGGGTTAACCGAGCAAGGCGGGAGGATCCGAGTCTGCTCGGACCCGTGAAAAAAACATGAAGTTCGTGCGGGTTCGGATTCAGAGAAACCGAACCCGCTCATCTCTACTTAGAACTCATTTCTACTTGCACTACTGGAGCCATGTTTAGGGCTTATATATCTATAATCTAAATTTAAAATCCCTAATATGGAAATGTATCAAACCTTCTGAAGAGGACAAGTGGAGGCAGAAGTTGCCCACAGCAACCTATCAAATTCTAGATATCATTTATATAGCACATTCAATATGCTAGCTAAATTCTGATTGGTTGCTATGGTCAGCATCGCCACTTTTTCACTTTAGGAAGTTTTATACATCCTTCCCTTTATGTGTACCCCATACGCTCATGTTATTTTATCCTACAACTCCAAAATGTCATTAAAAACGCAAAAATTGAGTAATGCAAAGATACAAAATTGGGCAACATAAATATTCAAGAGAATATGTAATACTTTCAGTCTGCAGATGGTTTCTAAAAAAAACTCAATGATGTTACATCAAAAAGTATTGCAAGTCAGTCACGTGAGGACTCCAATGAAGACAGATGTGTGAGTTCAGTCCTTTGCCTATCCTGGACTTTCTCAACAAATAATAGCAATTTAGCCACCACTAGTGCACCCAGTGTTATCTTCCCCTGATGCTGCTATTAGCAGAGGGGGAACAGATTCTCCTCAGCATCTGAGGGGGATATGACAGCACTGCAATTGCTTACACAAAAATGTAAGCAATCACTCTCGTCTGTTTAATAAAGCCAAGGAATGGATGAATGCACCAGTCTATGTACATACTGGGTTGGCTGCCTTTGTCCGCTTGCATTCAGCTGTGACCCGCATTTTAAACTTGCAGTTCAACATTTTCTGTTTCTGTTCACCATTTACACTTACATTTACATTTACACTGTGAGGCAGCACTTTTGAACTTTCTTAAATAGTCCTTAAAAAACCCCATAGTCATACAAACTACAGTAACAGACTATTTACTTATGATGACTGATACTGAGGGTTATACTCACTGCCACTAACACATACTATATTATTTGCAGTGCTTAGGTGTTTTTCTCCTCAGTACAACTCCTGGGTACCAGGTGACCTACCATATAATGTATCACACAGGGTAACCATATGAATCAGCAGGTAAAGTATTAGAAAAGTAAATTAAGGGTCATTGACATCTAAAATGTTTTTATTGTAGTGGGAACATTTTACAACATTACTGCTAGAATAAGGACAGCGTTAACTGATACGCTTACATAGTATGACAGCATATTTATATATTTATCTGACTTGCACAATCTCTGCTCAATAAACAGCTGTGCAGTAGAAAAACATTATCGGATATGAGTACAGAGTCTGGACACTGTGGTCTCATGGTTCTAATCTCCAGTTGGCTTGTGCTACTAGGAATTTAAACTATCTACATACTGAATATGGAAAGTTTGTAATTGACATAACATGAGGGTGTTTAGCTTTGCAAATCCACTAAAGCTAAATAGTATTATATTCCGTTAACTGTGGTGGTGGTAACAGTAGTAGTAGTAGTAGTATAATAAATAAATAAATGATCTATCTATCTATCTATCTATCTATCTATCTATCTATCTATCTATCTATCTATCTATCATCTAACACTTAAATTCATAGTACACTATCAGCTTATAAAATTACAAGGTATTTGGCTCATTAGCTCCCTACACTTCTCATGAGAGATATACTTTATTTTACTTTGGTTCTTAGTTGCTATTTGTTTTTCTTGCAAACATAAGATAGCCATCTAACTCGAAAGCTGCAATTTTGGCTATTTATATTAAAATATTTAGTTTGTGCACTTTAGTTTTAACTCCTGATAATGATATGTTGTAAAATGAACAAAAAAAGAAACATCTATAACAATCAACTACTAACTAGACTAAACAAAATAATAAATCTATATCCTTTCTGTCTGTGAAAATGGCAGAGATTAGAACAAATTGCTTCTTAGAATGGTTTACACAGAAGAATAACAATAAAACAAAACAAAAAATGGGCAATTAATGCAGCAGTTGTATTTCCCTATTGTAACTTTATAGTGATTTAGGTGTAACTGGTAAATGAATATACTGTACAATAAATTGAAGTTATATAATTTGGATTATTTGGCAATTATTTTAATTAGAATTTATGAGAGACTGAACTTAATGAATTTGTGTGTTTTTTACACACAACTAATTATCTATAAATGCAAAAAAAATGAATTAAATTCATTTGTTTTGAAACTCTTAGTGAACCAAGATTGCAGTTTCTATGTATTGTCACTTATTAAATTAGTCCTTAAAAAATGTTTGTGGCATCTACAGTATGTTTAAATGTGTGTTATAAAACAGCATTAAGTGTCCTCTTACCCACTGGGCGACTTCTGTTTGCCGCTGCCTCCCCGCTCTCCATCATTACAGGCCCTCTTCAACATCTCCCTCTTCTGTCATGTGTGCTCTGTGTGCCGTCTAGAGCCAGCCTCGTTGCAATTTGAGGGATTTATTGTGAGGGTCTACTAATCATTGAACCTGAGGTGGGGGGGGGGGGAGCAGGTACTAATTACCCGGGCATGTTGGACGGGCCCAGCTTTGATGCTAAGGTGGACATTGTCCTCCTATGCAGTGCTGCCGAGACGGACAAATATCCCACTGTGCGGCCTCAGTCACTCCCTATGTAGGGGTCATGGCCATGCCTCCCTAGATTTAGTCACGCCACCCTCAATACCAGGGCTTATGGTTTGTCCAGCAGCCCTGTCTGTACCTTTGGCTATGGACCCAGATTGTGTGTATTGATACTGATTCAGTCTGTCTATTAGGGTTACGTTTGATAAGGAGAAGTATGATAAAGAAGATTGCTTATTTCCTGAAAAATAAATAATTTTCACAAATAAATGTTACTTCATCCAGTTTACCAAGTTAAAATCTGTAAATGTCATACAATTCAGTGCATACCGTATTGTCAATTTAAGACTACATCTGCTTGCATAGCAGGAAATGGTTAACACGTAGATAACAGCTAGTCACGATCTTAAGGGCCCTACATACTTAAAGATTTCACTGAAAGATATGAATGATCTTGTTCATTAATAAACGAGATACCGTTCATATCTTTTAGTGTGTAGGCACCAACGATGAACGATGCATAGCCCCACGCTAGTTCATCGTTGGTGCCAGTGGCGGAACAAGCAAGCGGTGGGCCCAGGTGTGACAAAATGCTTTGGGCCCCCCCCCCATCCCATCCAAGTCCACCCCATGGGCAGTGCGCGCCGTAGGCGCGCGCAAAACTACATAGTGGCGTGGCTTCGTGGGGAAGGGGTGTGTCCACAAAATAATACCAATTCATAAAACGGTGCACAGTAGTCTCCATTCTTCAAATTACGCCGCACAGTAGCACCACTACACCAGGTAGAGACCCTTTTACACCTTACAGCGAACAGATTCCCCTTTTTACACATAATGGCAGACAGCGTGCACTTTTTACACATAACGGCAGACAGCGTGCCCTCGTTACACATAGCGGCAGACAGCGTGCACTTTTTACACATTACGGCAGACAGCGTCCCCATTTTACACATTACGGCAGACAGCATACACTTTTTACACATAATGGCAGACAGCGTGCCCTCGCTACACATAGCGGCAGACAGCATCCCCTTTTTACACATTACGGCAGACAGCATACACTTTTTACACATAATGGCAGACAGCGTGCCCTCGTTACACATAGCGGCAGACAGCGTGCACTTTTTACACATTACGGCAGACAGCGTCCCCATTTTACACATTACGGCAGACAGCATACACTTTTTACACATAATGGCAGACAGCGTGCCCTCGTTACACATAGCGGCAGACAGTATCCCCTTTTTACACATTACGGCAGACAGCATACACTTTTTACACATAATGGCAGACAGCGTGCCCTCGTTACACATAGCGGCAGACAGCGTGCCCTTGTTACACATAGCGGCAGACAGCGTGCACTTTTTACACATTACGGCAGACAGCGTCCCCATTTTACACATTACGGCAGACAGCATACACTTTTTACACATAACGGCAGACAGCATCCCCATTTTACACATTACGGCAGACAGCATACACTTTTTACACATAACGGCAGACAGCGTGCCCTTTTTACACATTACGGCAGGCAGATTCTACCTTTTTACACATAGCGGCAGGCAGATTCCCCATTTTTATACATAGCGGCAGGCAGATTCCCCATTTTTACACATTGCGGCAGGCTGATTCCCCCTTTTTACACATTGCGGCAGGCAGATTCCACATTTTTACATTGCGGCAGGCAGATTCCCCCTTTTTACACATTGCGGCAGGCAGATTCCCCATTTTTATACATAGCGGCAGGCAGATTCCCCATTTTTATACATAGCGGCAGGCAGTCCCCCCTTTTTACACATTACGGCAGGCTGATTCCCCCTTTTTACACATTGCGGCAGGCAGTCCCAACAAATAAAAAAAGAAAGAGAAAGAAAGAAAGAAAGAAAGAAAGAAAGAAAGAAAGAAAGAAAGAAAGAAAGAAAGAAAGAAAGAAAGAAAGAAAGAAAGAAAGAAAGAAAGAAAGAAAGAAAAATTATACTTACCCTCTCTGTTGGCTCAGGCTCCTTGTGCAGCTTCCCGGGCAGTAGAGAAGAAGGAGGGAGGTGGAGGAGGGAGCCGCAGCAGCGCTGTGTTATTGGTGGAGGCGCTGCTGCTGCCCCTCTGCTTCACTATAGGCTGTTCTCAGAGACAGCCTATAGTGAAGCAGACGAGCAGCAGCGCCTCCACCAGTAACAAAGCGCTGCTGCGGCTCCCTCCTTCACCTCCGTCCTCCACCTTACCCCGTACCGCTGCAGTGCGCGCCGCTCCTCTCCTCTCTCTCCGGGCGGCTGTGCGCTGCGGGCAGCGGTTGCCCGCAGCGCACAGCGGCATGTAATGAGTCAGTTTGACTCATTACATGCTTGGGCCCCTGAACAGAGGCGGGCCCCAGTGCAACGCACTGCTTGCACTGCCGGTAGTTCCGCCTCTGGTTGGTGCCAGTTCGTTCTCGTCGATATTAGCATGCAGGGCTATGGAGCCGGGTGAGGGGGGAAGTGAAGAAACTTCACTACCGCCACCCCCCCACCCCCACCCCCACCCCTGCCGGCCCTATCAGCCGTCGGGCAGCTCGGCGGCCAGTCGCCGAGTTTGTGGGGCCCATTATTTCCATTGTAAAACATTTCCAGCACAGAAACTGTTCGCTATCTTCATTTGCACCAGTCGGGGTCAGTAATGAGCCTTTATCAGCACAAGGAAAGAAAATGTGAGTGCAAAATAATCAGGCTTTGTGAAGCAACAGAAATACATCTCATTGTATTTGTTAATTGTTTCCTATCATTTGTATACCAATGTTTACATTTACTTGCTAATTATTGCATTGAATACATTTTTAAAAAGAAAACATTATCAAAACAATATTTCGGCGATTTTTTTTTAAAACCGTTTATTATTTTTAAAAGCAGTAAAAGTGAAATCGAAATTGCAAATCAGAACTAAAAAAATATATATAAAGAATTAAAATAAAATCACTTGAACAAATGGATGATCGAGACACACAAGTACATATGTGCCAGCCCTCAGATTTCAAGCTAACTGTGGCAATCAAAGGTAAGTAGCAGTGATTAGTGTGCTCATAGATGTGCGCGGGCACTGGGCACATGCCTGTGATCCATATGATTGCATGGTGCGTACACTCCCGCAAACGGGTCACGGGCTGCTGCGAGTAATCGCAATTGCGGTAAATGAGACAGAATGGTACGTACAAGAGAGCAAGAGGGGTATAATAGTGGTATCAACGAGTAATTTACTAATAGAGATGGGTGACTACAACAGAAGTTCTGACAGTCCACAAGTCATGGAAGAATGGGAAGGGGGATATTGAAATTGGTACTATAGATCCCAAACCTGCAGGAATTTGATAGGTGGTAAATTTCTCCATACTTGCCAGATGCCAAATATTATCAGTCACTAAGTGGAGAGAAGGGGCTTCAGGGCCCTACCAGTGTAATACTAGTATGCATCTGGCAGCTTTTAAAATTTCAACCACTAGTTTGTTTATTGTAGTATACAAAGCTGCGAGTGATAGTCCCAAAAGATTAGACCAGGGAAATTTAGTAATAGGGACATTCACTACCTTGCTAATCATCCGCAATCCTGTCCAATAAAGTACTATCTTGGGGCTTCAGTGATGTTTTGTATTTGTGTTTCATCAGGGGCGGTTTTACAGGGGAAGGTGCCCATGTGCGGGATCCCTCCTCTCTACAACGCATGTCCACAGGGCCGGATCAAGGCTGGTTAGGGCTCAGGGCAACAAAGGTGTGGGGGGTCCCCACTACTAAAATTGCTGCCACATCTCCCCCCATCCTCATGTGACACACACAAGACATTGGTGGCTCTCAGTAAGTGATTCAATTCAGTGCAATATGAATAGCGCCAAAAGGAGGTCCCATAGCTATTCAATTGTCCCCATTGCGACCTGCACTTAGTTGGGAGATGCTGGTTACCTTGCCATAAGCTGGGTGTTTAGTCGCAGTAACTGCCATTCTCCGACTTTAATGCCAGTCATGATGCTGTTTGCACTAAGGTAGAAAACAGCATTGCGGCACTAGTTTAGTATGATTTATACTCCACCTCAGGAGGGGTGGGAGTAGAAGTCCTCTAGTAGAGCTTAACAGTGTGGTCTATTGAATAGCTCCAGGACCTCCTACCCGGCGCCTCCGCTATTCATATGGTGCTGAATTGTGTTACTCCCATAGAGATAGCTGATGGCTTTATACTCCTCTAATTGAATTTGAAGCATTCTGCTCTGTGATACAGCAGCTATTCAGAATACTTCCAACAGGTCCAAACTATGCATGCTTCAGTATGTCAAAACACTCAAATGCTTCCAGAATAGCATTTGTAGACAATCCAGTTCTTCTGACAATCATAAAAATCCTTGACCAATTTTTACAACAAAAGACCATAAAAAAAAACATCTTTATCTGTCATTCAGTGGATAATGAAATTATTTTTCAGGAATGTATATATTGCACAGAAGAATGCATATGAAAAAGGTTATATGTGCAGCATTGGGAAAGGAAATGATTATAGAAAAATGAACTGGATTGATTATCCATGCAGTTCAGTCCAGATTAATAAAAGGGTTGGATAGGACTACAGATCCAGGCCTCCACATAAAAAGAGGCCCATTTTCATGATAGAATGATGATGACAAGCCACCTAGCTAGTCACATTATCAGCCAATAAGAATTACAATTGCATTTCTATTTTTCTCACAAATGAAATGTTTCGTCTACATATTTAGGGAGACATTGGGACTGATCATGTAAAGGATGTACACTGCCACATGGTAATGGTCCCACCCACACAGAACTGGTCACACCTCCTCTGCATCTCCCAATAGATGCTTGATCATATTCAGCTCTAGGCCTATGTGTCACCATTAATCCAGCCGTGCATGCAGTTAAAGCATATGTGTTGAAGCATATGAACCCTTCATGGGTGTGAAATGACCCCCTGCTGTACACACATAACATCAGAGACTGCCTACTGATGTACAGTAGTGACTTTCTTACACCATTTTGTACTAACAGTATATATAACTACAGTAAAACCAATTGCCATGGGTTTAAGATGGAGCCTTGGCAGCCTGTACATCAGCATTACCAATCACCCCTTTATTTCCAGGCCTCATTGTCACTGGATGTAGTTATGATCCCGGCGGCAGGGTAGGACTGGCCCACAGGGGTACCAGGGAAACCACCGGTATGCCCCACTGCCTGACTGCCTACTCCTTACTCTAGGAATCAGATTCCAGACTGTGCACTTGTATTATACATGGTAGATATGTTGCATTACACTGCACTAGACTATTGTGTACTTCAAGCCTATGTGGAGGCTGGCCACACCCCCTTCGTAGGCTGGCCACACCCCTAAGTATGGGCCCCTATCACTGCATTCCCCCGGTGGGCCCCTCATGCCCCAGTCCGACACTGCCCGGCGGTCAGCATATTGATGCCGGGATCCCAGCTGCCAGAATTCCGGCAGGGGGCCGAGGATTATTCCCACTCGTGGGTGTCCAAGACACCCATAGAATGGGAATAGAACCTGTGGCAAGCGCAGAGAGCCCCCAAGCCCTCAGCCTGGCGAGCGCAGCGTGGCTTAGTTGCGCTCGCCCACCTGCGGCATTCTGGCGGCTGGGATTCCGTCATCAGTATGCTGACCGCCGGGATCCCAACCACCAGGATTGTGTTAACACCCATTGTCACCACCTTCTATAGCAGTGGTAGTGCACATACACTGTAGTGCAACATACACTGCTTAATCTGCATGCAAAGAGAAGATGAAAAAAGTAAGAAATTCTCTAACAAGGTAGTAATATAAAGTAAAGGAAATTCTGTAAAGCCTCATTTTTGTAGCACAGTTATCAGAGTAACTTCAACTAAAATGTAGTTCTAGGAGGCGCTCATTAATAAAAGACAAAACACAATGTTCTATCTTTGTTTCGGCTTAACTCAAATTGTGCAATCTTGTCCTTCTTTCTAAAAAGTGTGTAGGATGTATTGACGGGTGTGGTTCATCAAATCGACAGTGTCTAGGTCGACAATGTTTAGGTCGACCACTATAGGTTGACAGTCACTAGGTCGACATGGATGGAAGGTCGACAGGGTTTCTAGGTCCTTATGTGCTAGGTTGACAGGTCTAAAGGTCGACATGAGGATTTTTTTTTTTTTTGGTGTCGTTTTCTTCGTAGAGTGACCGGGATCCCAAATTAGTGCACCGCGTCCCCTCGCATGGCTCGCTTCGCTCGCCATGCTTCGGGCATGGTGCCTTCGCTCCGCTACCGCTTCGCTCGGCACACTTTACAGTTCCAATCGTAGTCCACGTGGATCGTTAAGTATGAAAAAATTCAAAAAAAGAAAAAAAATGTGAAAAACTCATGTCGACCTTTAGACCTGTCGACCTAGCACATGTCGACCTAGAAACCCTGTCGACCTTTCATCCATGTCGACCTAGTGACTGTCGACCTATAGTGGTCGAACTAAACATTGTCGACCTAGACACTGTCGATCTTCAGACCGGATCCCGTATTGACATACGTTCAGCATTGTTGTTTGAATCAGAGAAGCAGAAGCAAGACAGGGGATATAGCCTTCAAGATCATATCTGCAAGATCATATTAGAGCCCATCTTAAGGTAAAGGTAGAAAGCTGATCTTTATACTGTATCTAACCTTAGGGAAGTGCACCCAAACTGCAGTTTCTATTTGAAGTGGAATTCTGTAACATTAATATTGATATTTAGTCTTCACAGCATTACACATACATTCTGTGAGATTTTGGCAGGACACTTCTTCTCAAACCTTTATAAACTCAGTCTTTAAGTATTGTTTACATTCCAACAGTTGATAAAAGTCTGAATGCATTTTTTTTATAGCCGATTAAAGTAACTGATGTAGAAATGTTATTTTTAAAATTCAAAGACAGATATTCTGGAATGTGTAATGAATTTAATATGTCATTCCTCTAAATACAATTAAAATAAAGAATAACCAATTTATTAAAGTTACTAAGCTTTATGGTTTATATTGCTAGCAATTTCAGTACCAAATATTAAAACAGATAATAAGTGTAAATGTGTTTTTTAATCCTGCAGGTTAGTTCCACCTAATATTATTATATGTACAGTAAACCTTCTCCTGGGATGTAGTATAAACATCACAATGAGGTATACCCATCTTTAAGAGGTCCATTTTTTTTGTTTATGTCCACTGGGAAAGGTGCACAAACTATATATATATATATATATATATATAGTATGCTCCGGGGTCTGGCACTCCCTTTAGATTAATACGATGATCGCCGGTGCCCTCGCAGGTAAATGCATGTAGAATCTCGGCGGCGCGGCACTCAGCAGTTTCAGTAAGAAAAACACGGAAAGCTTCTTGCTTATCAACGTTTCAATGTATTTTTCACATTTTCGTCAGGATAAATAAACATATAAAAACCACATACCTTTATACCTGTACAACACCATGTGCAAGCTGGCGTGGGGGCCGGGACTACACACCCGCCCTCAAGTCGCTTGTTGCTGACGTCATCCAAAGGAGACTAATCAGCTGTGCTCAAGCTAATCACCATAGATACTGAAAACAAAGCACAGGACAGATATGAGAATGCATTTGCATAGACGCTAACTTGAATAATCATCATAGTTAACCAATAACTAGCATAACAATTACTTGGACACAAGTAAATAAACAAGTGAATTCGTCAACTATTGTTATAAAAAACAAACAAACAATAAGATAATAAACACTTGTTGAGAACAACACTACCTTAAAGAGGCATAAGCGATATTTTCATTAAGCCCTCTGGGACTTACTAGTAGTAAGGGCTTAATGAAAATATCGCTTATGCCTCTTTAAGGTAGTGTTGTTCTCAACAAGTGTTTATTATCTTATTGTTTGTTTGTTTTTTATAACAATAGTTGACAAATTCACTTGTTTATTTACTTGTGTCCAAGTAATTGTTATGCTAGTTATTGGTTAACTATGATGATTATTCAAGTTAGCGTCTATGCAAATGCATTCTCATATCTGTCCTGTGCTTTGTTTTCAGTATCTATGGTGATTAGCTTGAGCACAGCTGATTAGTCTCCTTTGGATGACGTCAGCAACAAGCGACTTGAGGGCGGGTGTGTAGTCCCGGCCCCCACGCCAGCTTGCACATGGTGTTGTACAGGTATAAAGGTATGTGGTTTTTATATGTTTATTTATCCTGACGAAAATGTAAAAAAATACATTGAAACGTTGATAAGCAAGAAGCTTTCCGTGTTTTTCTTACTGAAACTGCTGAGTGCCGCGCCGCCGAGATTCTATATATATATATATATATATATATATATATATATCAGGGACGTGCGGTGAGCTAAATGGCTCAGGAGGCACTGGCTAGCACCAGAGCCAGATTTACATGCATTATATGAGCCAAAGGGTACATCAGGCCATTATACACAGGTGCAGCAGTATAAACTCCTGGAAATTTGGTGACTTTTGATCAGAGATGTACGGAAAAGATAAGCAGGTGAGGCACTGCCTCACCTGCCATAGACTCTTTACTCCAGAGTTTTAGATATAAAAATTATTGGAATAATGCAAGGAAGATATTTCAAACATATTCTTTGTATTTTTCATATGCTTTATACAGTCAAAACTCTGGCACAAACAGTATGACAGAAAAGGCTCTGCCTCACCTGCCTCACCCCACCGCACGTCACTGATATATATATATATTAGTGATGAGCGGATTCGGTTTTACTCGGTTTTACTCGGTTTTACTCGGTTCTCAAAACGGCATCTTATTGGCTCACGGATGTCACGTGTTTTGGATAGCCAATAAGATGCCGTTTTGAGAACCGAGTAAAACCGAACCTCGCTCATCACTAATTATATATATATATATATATATGGTAAGGACAAGACAGCACTCATAGACACAAAGGGATAATGATGGTGATGAAAGGTTCATCTAAGACTTTTATACAATCCCCCCCCAAAAAAGGCAACATAGAACCAGCACTCACATTTAGCCATTTTTTTTGCAATGCAGAATTACATATAGGACCAAATGTATTAGAGTAAGAGTTTCAGAAAGTGAGAGATTTGGTAAGGTTTTGCAGTTTGTTTTTTTTAAAGTGGCAATCATTTACACAGCAAGATCAACCTGGTTTTGCAGTGTAAATGTTTGCCACTTTAAAAAAAAACTGAAAAGCCTTACCAAATCTCTCACTTTCTTAAACTCCGACTCTATTACATTTGGCCCATAGTCCATAGAAAAGTTTAGTGGCAGCAGCATACCCGACAGCTGTTTCAATTAAATCCCAGTTGGTTTACTTCAGGAGTCAAATTGAAAGGTGCACAAACTATATATATATATATAGAGTTCCAAAAAAAGGCAGCGGCACTCGAGGGTTTGGAAGATAGAAAAACTTGTATTTAAAGACAATTACATGAAGCCGACGTTTCGGGGCTCACATGCCCCTTTGTCAAGGTGTGTAACGTTACACACCTTGACAAAGGGGCATGTGAGCCCCGAAACGTCGGCTTCATGTAATTGTCTTTAAATACAAGTTTTTCTATCTTCCAAACCCTCGAGTGCCGCTGCCTTTTTTTGGAACTCTGCATTATCACCCCAGAAGGCACCGAGGTCAGTGTTATTAGTTAGGAGAGTGCCAGTCCATTTGGGATATAGATATATATATATATATATATATATATATATATATATAATTATTATTATTATTATTATTTTTAGGTAGATGTTATAAAAGCTGCCAAAGGATATAATATTTGGACCGTTTGCTCCCATCTGCACTCTTTAGTTGGGGGGCTTAGTATGGCACGTTCAGTTGCTTACGCTTAGTGTAGCATGTTCATACTATTTGGGTATTCAAGTAAAATGAGATAACTTTATGGTTTATGATGAAAAAAGATTTATGATGAATAAAGATTAAGGACACAGCAAGGGGGGCATTTTGACTATATCAATTGAATAATGCATAAGCTATAAATATCAGATTCAGGCAGACTACAAGTGTTGCTGTAGGTTATAAAGTTGCAATAAGAACATATGTACAGAACGTGAAAAGCATAATAAAAAAATACAATGTAACATACTTTGAGTACTGACTAAAACTAATATACTTTCATATGTATAGCATAACAGAGCTAATATCATTTAAAGACTATCATTAAGCTAGACATCCAGGGGCTTACTATGCTATACTATACCATGCTATTCGATATCACCTTAGCATCAGTTTGGCAAGTGATGTTCATTTACATTAATACAGGTCTAGAACTAAGGGATGTTTCTTTTGTTCATTTGAAACATATTTAAATTATTTGCAGATGGTTAATAGCAGATGAAAGTCTCCAAAAAGGTGTTCTTTTATTCTGTTCTCTGGTCCCTAGACTAAAGGGCTATGTGCTGACACTTGGATACTTGTTTTACAGTATCATTTGACATGCGGGATTTACGTGTCAAAACTGACTTTTAAGCCAAATATATGTCAAGCTGCAAGGTATGTACAAAGAAACAGCTCCACTGACTGCTTTTAAGACAGAAGTCAGTCAGATCCTGGACACTGCCAAGTCATAACCCTGCACCAAACAAAGTAATACTGAGCCTGTTCCAACAAACTAAAATATCTTTAATGTTCTCTGCTGAAATTCCATTACAGCCTTTATCATTAGGAAAATAATGTAATAAAATGAGACTTTTCCCCCAAATGCATTAATAAAGATAACTGGCTGGTCCAAGTCCAAAACCACTGGAGCCACATTTCATTTGCTTGTTTTATGAATCCAGGATTCTGTGTACTGTTCAATCTACTGCAAGAAAATAATAAGAGATTGTGATGGGCTGTATGAGAGAAAGCTCTCATTATCTCCCAGCTAATATACACATAAATATGTAAATACTGTTGAAATGACTTCATGCATCAATTCAATAATAGGGAGATCTGTCTTTATCGTGGGAAATCTGTCTAAATGTGAACACATGGTACCAACCTACTGCTGCAAGTGACATCTTCAGTGAACAAGCAGGATATAAGGACTATTAACTTTCTATTGCAATCATTATGTTTTTCCCACATCAAAGATACTTACACACGAATGTCACTGAAAATCTATGGTGTGCTATACCTATCGAAGTCAAATCATTTTGGTTAGTGGATCCACTTATACACATTGCTAGTATGGGAACATTTTGCACACTGCAAACAATATACAGGGCTATGAGACTAATTCTGATCTGATCGCAGCATCAAATTTGTTAGCAGTTTGGCAGAACCATGGCCCTCATTCCGAGTTGTCCGCTCGCAAGCCGCCGCCTACTGGGAGTGAATCTTAGCTTGTCAAAATAGCGAACAAAAGATTTGCAATATTGCGAAAAGACTTCTCTGTGCAGTTTCTGAGTAGCTTGAGACTTACTCTGCCAGTGCGATCAGTTCAGTGCTTGTCGTTCCTGGTTTGACGTCACAAACACACCCAGCGTTCGCCCAGACACTCCCCCGTTTCTCCAGCCACTCCCGCGTTTTTCCCAGAAACGGTAGCGTTTTTTCGCACACACCCATAAAACGGCCAGTTTCCGCCCAGAAACACCCACTTCCTGTCAATCACATTACGATCACCAGAACGAAGAAAAAACCTTGTAATGCCGTGAGTAAAATACCTAACTGCATAGCAAATTTACTTGGAGCAGTCGCACGGCGGACATTGCGCATGCGCATTAACGACTAATCGCTCCGTTGCGGGAAAAAAAACACGAGCGATCAACTCGGAATGACCACCCATGTGCACTGCAGCGGGGGGGGGGGGGGAGCAGATATAACATGTGCAGAGAGAGTTAGATTAAAGTCCCCATGGGCCTGGAGCTGAAATTTATGAAGTGCCTACTGTGTGCCGCCACAGGGGTTGTGACCAGCGCTGCAGGAGTGTGACAAGTGGTATGGGGGGGATGGGTGACCAGTGACGATGTTATTTGAAACCCCTCTTCTAAAGAGTATACCGGTCATATACAGATTTTGTCACAAATGCAAAATCTCTATATAAAAATTAGAACTTACCTTACTCCTTACTCCTTGCAGCCCACCAGAGAAGGATCACAAGTTCCCTCTTAGTCAGGGCAGCCCAATAGCAGGTAATGGGCTAACACCATCTGAAGATGACATTAACCTACGCAGGCAAGATCCGCAAAGCTTCACTTTGCAAATCTTTTTAAATACTGTGCCCATAGAAAATGATTGGGGTGACTGCTGTGGGGGTGTAGTAGGGTATGCCGGTGGCCGGGCTCTCGACAGTCGGCAAAAAAATGGTATACTGTGCGCCGGGATACCGACAGTCGGCAAACTGAAGACCACCCTGCTGTGGGATCTGGCGGATGGAGATAGCTCCTACTTTCCTCTTTGGTACAACTGAAGGATAAGTACTTCATTCTGCCCTTTAACAAGCAGAAACAGCAGTTTCTGCATATTTTAAGGGCAGATTTAATAAATATACCCCATAGTGAGAAGATATTAGACTACACACCATAGTGAGAACTAAAAAAGAAAAAAGTCACTAAGCATCACGTTTACACGTAAACACATACACATACAGCATATATAAATGTATTTCAATAGCTAGACTGTCCGTGGCGCTGCTTTGCAAATGTACTACACAACAAGCGATTAATCAACATGGGACAAGTGTAGAGAAGTAAAAATAAATATAAATATTATGTAAAGTAGCAAATCAGTGAGAGACCTTATATAGGAAGACCTAATGGAACAAGCCACAGCAGTTAATCAAAGTACACTGATCCCCCAGGGAATAATATGGATAATAGCAAATCTGTAACTAGACATTTTGGTGCCTTGTGCCAGAAAGCGAATTGGTGCCCCTCCATATTTAAAATAAAGCCAGTGCGCACGTTGGCTTGCGGCAAAATATAGGGGCGTGGACACTAAATAATACCAATTCATATTATGCCACACAGTAGTCTCTATTATTCAGATTACACACAGTAGCGACATTTATAATCATTACACCAGGTAGATCCCCCTTTTACACATTACCCCATGTAGAGCCTCTGTCACACATAATGGCTGGTAGAGCCACCTTTTACAAATTACTCCAGGTAGAGTCCCCTTTTACACAGTACAGCAGATAGAGTCCCCTATTATACATGAGTCCAGGAAGAGTTCCCTTTTACGCAGTATGACAGGTAGAGTCTCCTTTTCACAATATGACAGGTAGAGTCCCCTTTACACATTACGGCAGGTAGAGTCCCCTTTACACAGTAAGGCAAGTAGAGTCCCCTTTTACATAGTATGGCAGGTAGAGTCTCCTTTTACACAATATGGCAGGTAGAGTTCCCTTTTACACATTACGCTGGGGGGAGAGAGAGAGGGAGAGGGAGAGTTTTTATACTTACTTTCCTCCCACAAAAAAAGCTGCAGACACACAGGTGAAGCCCAGCAGTGGAGCCCAGTGAGAGACGGGAAGCTGCAGTGCTGCCACTGGCCTGTTTCCTAAATTGCCAGATAGCTCTGCTCTAACATAGGAATTCTGTTTGACACACACACATATATATTTACATATTTATATAAATATTCCCATACATATGTAAATATATATATATATATATATATATATATATAAAAATAATTAATAAAATCTTATCAGTGCCTGCCTGCATACCAGTGATCAGCAGCAGCCGCAGGTCAGGAAACAACACTTCTGTGACCCCGATCAGCAGCAGCCATGCAGCCTGCAGGACACCTCAGGAGGAAAATCCATCCACCTTCACGGAGCTGTAGAATCAGATGATCATGTGCTCAGCGGACAGTTGAACGTGGCTGCGGCTGCTTCAAGGGGTGGCATCTACAGTATGTGACGTATTCGGCCAGTGCGGGGAAGGCTAGTGAAGAATTTGAAGCCTTCCACTGTGCCACCATGTATGACAGCTTCCTTTATGCCGATGTGTGATCCGGGGCCTTGTATGGCTTTCTAGCAGGCTGCTGTAACAGGAAGGAAGAAGGTTCCTGTCTACAGCAACACAGCAGGAGCTGGGGGTCTATTTTGTGTGGAGGAAGTGGGGGGGCTGGAGCCAGAGCCGTAACTAGGTGTGTGCCGATGGTGCCTTGCCCACAGTGAAAATGCACTGAGGGCGCACCATCGGCCATCACACCTACTGCTAGCTCTGACTGACTGCTGATGGCGGCGGCGGCGCTGCCTGTGTCCCGTGGACGGCGGCGCCGCCTGCATGCTGCTGAAGTTGCCGCCGCCGCCCGTGTCCCCCTCTGCAGCCGCTGCCCGCCCGCAACTTCCTCTGAAGTTGAAGCCGCCGCCGAGGCCATCCGCCCGCCTGCCCGCCCGCCCGCCTGTGTCTAGCTGAAGCCGCCGGCGGGCGGGCAGGCGGGCGGGCGGATGGCGGCTTCAACTTCAGTTAAGACTGGTTTTCAAGCCGCAGCGCTGCGGCTTCACTGTAGATGACATGACAGTCTGATGATGGCCCAGCGGCAGCCCGGCTTCCCTCCCCTGCAATTCGGGAGAGACGTCACGTGATGATGTCAGACGTCTCTCCCACACTGCCCTGCGCCCACACTCTACTGCTGCACAGCGAGGAGCCCTGGACTCGAGCCTCTAGAACGTGGAAGAGCCTGTGTGCTGGGCTGCTGCCTGGAAAGGTTAGTAAATATTTCACTGTTATTAGCAAAGAGAAAAAAGGTATTTTAAATGTTGCTCTCAAAGGTTTTTTTTTTTAATATCTAGGGCGGGATTTTCCTTTCCTCTTCCCGGCTACTGGTCACCGCCCTGCTGGCAGTTCCTCCTCTGGCACGGCGCCTGTGTGCCTGAGTGCGGTGGCCGGGCAGGAATCCCCCCCCTCGCTCCTCCTCTTGCACCTGCTCCATCTTCACAGCCAGCAGCAGCACTCTCCCCTGTCTGTGCTCCAACATCATCCCGCCTCAGTGAGTGCATAATATTCTCTCTCTTTCTCCTCCTGTGGATTACCTTGTTTGTAAGTATAATGTTCATATTTACAGGTACCCCGCCCTACCCTATTGGATTCTACATGGACAAGTGGACGTGACCGGCATGGGATGTAGGTAAGTATGTGTGAGTGTGTAAGTGTGTTTTAATAAATTAGTACTGTCACGGTGTGTGTCTTGTTTTTATTTGGGTATATTTTTTGTTGTAGAACTACAGGTACCAGCGGGTCTGTTATTTCCCCGCATGCTGGTACTTGAGGTTCTCCAAATACCAGCAAGCAGGGGAGGCCTGCTGGGACTTGTAGTTCCACAACAAAAAACAATATTCTTTTTTTACATATTTATGTAGGCTGCCCACGGATGGGGGGGGACAGCCTCTGGCTTCACCCCTGGCCCTTGGGTGCCTGGAGGG